>NW_027496319.1:0-190788 GCF_021521415.1 Bidens hawaiensis
TTCATATGTCATAATAAACTTAGGGACATATTTAGCAGAAATCGTATTAAGTATATATGATGTATCTCTTAAGACTGTGGACCATAGAAGACATATTAGATACAAGTAAATAGCCTTTTAAATGATAAAGTATTTGTTTGAATATTTCGTTTGAATAAGTTCCACGAATGTAAGATAAATGTATTTAGAGCATATTTGGAATTGAGTTTAAAAAATGCTTATTGGCTTATTTGTGTTTTCAAAATATGAATAAGTTAAAAATGTGTTTGACAACCACAAAAATCTTTTTTATTTTTTCTTTTGATATGGTTAAAAAACAGTTTTCCAAAAGCCCAAATCCTAGCGTTTCAAAATAGATTTTGAAAAAACCAATAAGCATTTTCCAAACTCAATCCCAAACGTGCTTTTAATAAGAAAGAGATGTGGGAAAAAAATTTAAGAATCTATTTTGTGTGATGTCATATGGCATTGAAAAACCTTTATTTATTATCTAACTATACTAATAAAGAAAATAATGAGTATGATGTGGCAAATCCCACGTTCATTCTAGGCCTAATCTCTCTTCTCATTCATCCTACCTATCCATGGGTTATGGAGCAAAACCATATTGACAAATGGGTTATAATTTTCTTTCTAATTCTCTAATTTATCATCTCATTCATCTCAACTATTCATTGGTCATGGCCATAATAATTTTGGCAAATGGGTTATAATTTCTTTCCAGTTCTCTAATTTCTCAACTTATTTATTCCTACATATCAATGAGTCATGAGACAAAACAGTTTTGAGAAATGGGTTATAATTTCTCTTTTAATTCTCTAATCTCTCATCTCATGTATCATAGTTATCCACGGTAATTGGTCAAAACAATTTCTACAAATGTTGTATATAAAAAAATCAAATTGTAAATTTGATAGTTTATACTTCTTATTGTTTATACTATATATTTTACCTATAATTCTGTTCATTTCTTTTAAATAATGGATATTTTTATTTTTATTATTTGACAAATCCCGTGTAATACACGGGTTCAAAGTTAGTATAGTATATATATATATATATAGATGTAGATGTAGATATGTGAATACTAGGACTGGCGTCATCAAAGATGAGTTTCTAGGTATTAACATTTAGGGGTGGTGGACGGTGGTTTGCAGGCTAATAGGATCAAAACTTTTCTCGTTGGATATATGAGTTGTGATACCATATTACGTTTTGAATATATTATGAAACCCACAATTGTACAATTACAATGAGAGATATAAATACAATGCGATGACTAATATCTAGGGATACTAGTAAATACAACTTATATGCAAGCTAAATGTGTGGGAACAATCACTCTAACATATTGACTAAACATGATTTGCTCTTTGATTTGATCACATTCCTTGATATGCTCTCGCAAGATAGACAATCATAGGATAAGTCCAATCTAGGATAAAAGTGAATGATAATGGTATTTAATAAATAGAGAAGTTGATGAAGTTGAATATTAATTGGAGATGAAGCGAACATAGATATATTTTGTGGTTTTTTTTAGGTTAATAAGACAGAAGATAAGATATAAAAGGTAGGGTTTTGCCAGAAAAATTATGGTTGTGGCGGTGATAGGATAATATGTCTTACAAAACCTAACTGACATAGACAGAGAAGCATTTGTGTCTGAAGAGGTTACCTTGCAATAGTGATGTAGGTAGATGTGTTTTTTTAAAGGGATTTCGGTAGAGATGATGGGATCATAGTGCCCGGAAAAAAAATATAGATGTGATCGGAAAAGAAATTTAGGGGTGGTGGACGGTGGTTTGCATGCTAATAGGATCAAAACTTTCTCGTTGGAGATATGAGTTGTGATACCATATTAACGTTTTGAATATATTATGAAACCATAAATTGTACAATTACAATGAGAGATATAAATACAATACAATGATTAATATCTAGGGATACTATTAAATACAACTTATATGCAAGCTAAATGTGTGGGGACAATCACTCTAACATATTGACTAAACATGGTTTGCTTTTTCATAATCAATTGATTTGATCACATTCCTTGATATGCTCTCGCAAGATGGACGACCATTGGATTATAATAAATAGAAGTTGATGAAGTTGAATATTTAAATGGAGATGAAGCAAACATAAGATATATTTTGTGGTTTCTTTTTAGGTTAAATAAAACAGAAGATAGGATATAAAAGGTAGGGTTTGCCAGAAAAATGATGGTTGTGGCGGTGATAGGATATATGTCTTACAAAACGTAACTGATATAGACAGAGAAGTATTTGTGTTTGAAGAGGTTACTATTGCAATGGTGATGTAGGTAGATGTGTTTTTTCAAAGGGATTTCGGTAGAGATTGATGGGATCATAGTGCCTGGAAAAAAAATATAGAGTTGATCGGAAAAGAAATTTAGGGGTGCTGGACGGTGGTTTGCAGCTAATAGGATCAAAACTTTTCTCGTTGGAGATATGAGTTGTGATACCATATTAACGTTTTAAATATATTATGAAGCCACAAATTGTACAATTACAATGAGAGATATAAATACAATACAATGACTAGTATCTAGAGATACCATTAAATAAAATTATATGCAAGCTAATTGTGTAGAGACAACCACTCTAACATATTGACCAAACATGATTTATACTTTCAGAATCAATTGATTTGACCACATTCCTTGATACAAAGGTAGTCGAATGCATTTTTCGAATAGTGAGATTAAAATTTTAAATTTCAAATTCTTGATCACATGTGTACATGATTAAATTTTCTTTCATATAAAAAAAGTAAATTTCAATTTTGATATTTTTAAATTTGAAGGTTTGACATTATATTTTTATGTTTACTATGTGAAATTAAATCTTAAATGGGTGAATGAAGATGATAGTAAGAACTAATAAAACTTGATGTGGGATGTGGATACTTAAAAAGATGTCATATTTGTCCCCATGGTTATTGTGACAACAAATGGGTTAACACCATGGCCACGCAAACAGGCAGGTAACAGCCAACAGGTATTAGCATGGTATAAGAAAATAATTTCCACAAGCAACATGTAATTAGAATTAAAGAAACAATATGTCAACATCATACGATGTTCCAAAACATAGCTTATAACTATTAATTTAGATTCAATATCAACGGTCTTATGACAATAAACACATTTGAACATTTGTAGAATATTCATTCATAAAGCATAACTCGTCGGCTAGTAAAAAAAAAGGTGATACGAGTATCTCAACACTTTGACTATAGAAACAAAATAAACACGGTTCTTTAAGCAGAACAATTGCAATGATCAACAAGACCCGACCTGACCAGCAACAAGTGAATGGTACAAGTAACGGCGTATTTGAGCCACTATATAAAAAATACCTACAAATAATTCATCTTTTCAAAATTATAACCCCGTCATTTGAGTATATCAGTGTCACGGACAATAGTCTTTGAAGGCAGAACGATTGCAGCCACTGGATTCTGTTCAAGGCCCCCACCTTCATCAATAATCAACCTAAGTCCATCCACATGAAGCTTTCCATGATGACCACTCACCACAATCGTCCTTGTTTTCCTCAATTCCTGTTTGTTTTTTTATCAATTGATTATCACAACTTCAAATCATAACTTTTGAAATCATGATTATTATCAACTCACCTCAGGGATGTCCCAAACGTTCTTTCTCCCGCTAAGCGGCTCCACTTTAGAAATCCTTGTGTCCTTAGCTTTCAAATACTTAATTTGTTCTTCAACATCTTTTTTACCATCCAGACCACCATGAACAGCGATCATTTTACAAAATTCGACACCATTCTCAGTCTCTATGGCCACATTATCCTAAACAATTTATTACATAATATATCTATATTAGTATTGGTTTATTGGAATTTTAGCATGAATAGTTGAGGTTTTTTTTTAACTGATGACAATTTTGTGTATTTAAGTTTGGCTATAAGGTTTTTTTTTATTTAAACTAACATAACTTTCATTCTTTATATAAGCTGATATCTATAAGCATTCGTTTTTATAGTTTTCGATTGATGTAAAACACGTGAGGGTGAGTTTCCATTAGAATGACTAAAATGCTAATGGTGAGTTTGGTTAAAAAAAATGTGCTCGCGTGTACGTACCTATGAGTTGTACATCACACATAGAGAGCTGGGAACTCGCGAGGCATATCACGACATTATTTGTCTTTGTGGTTTTAGCTCGATACAGAACACATCAACTATATTTCTTTGATATTTTCTTTACATCGTATTGAACCAATACCAACTGAAACTAAATTCACTAGTTATAAGTTAAAAAAAACCTTTACCTCTTCATGAATCCACACCAAATCCGCAAGAAACTTCTTGTGTTCTTCAGGAACTGTTTTCATCAAATCTGCATAAACAATAGACAACTTGCATTTTGACTTACAGAAGTTAATTTGTAAAAATTCCAATTAAACAAATCAAAATTTGGTTGTGCTTAAACGTTAATTACAACTAGAGGTGGGCAAATAAACAAGTTAACCGAACCGACCCGAAAACCGATTATGTAGAAACCAATTTGGAACCGATTTGTAATTTTCTCCATCAAAACCTTGCAAAAACCGGTCAAAACCCACACCAAAACCGATCATAAACCAATTTTGACTTTCGTTGACCAAACGAAACCGGTTTTAACCCAAACCAGTTTTGAGTTTTAAACCGGTTTGTGCACCTCTAATTACTATTACTGAAAATAACAAATGAGAACTTTGGTGTGGCAAAGCCGTCATTGGTTCACTTTGCGGCATCCTATTAGTTCTTGGCATTTTGATTCTTTTTTTGTTTTGATTTTTGTTATTTAGACGAACATAACGAAAACCGACCAGTTGCCAAAAAAAAAATTTTAGTTAGGTTACTGTAATTTTTTGTTTTAGTTCGCGTAGACTTTTTGCCCTTCGTTTTAGTTCTTGTAACCGTAATGAAGGTAACGGAAACCGACCAAATGTCAATTTTGTATTTGATTTTGTTCTTTTTAGTTCCGGTACCAAAACGAAAGAGTCACAAACCAACCAAAATTTGCATAGATTCACCGCCTCAATGGTCCTGATTGACAACGCTCAGGTTTTACCAACATTCGATTTTTGCTGATAGATGTTACCTCATTAGTCCACTCAATTTTACTATTTTTTTGTTTTATTTATGGTTTTAGTTCCGACGCCATAACGCTTGTAACCGAAACTGACCCAATTCGTTTCGACTTACCGCCTCAACGCCCAAGACTGACAATGTTTGGGCTTTACATCCCTGAGTTTACCGACTAGCCCGCCTGTTAAAACTCTAATTACAAGGAACCCAAATTTTAATCTCGAAAACAACAACGTTTTAAGTAATTGGGAAAATAAATAATAAAAGTAGAGTATATACCAGAGGATCCATGATTGACACCATAAGATTCAAAAGTAGTCCCAGCATCATAAATAGAACCCTTATATTCGATTCCTTTAGCAGTATTAAACCTAACAGTCATCTTCCCAGCCCACCTCCTGCCTTGCAAATGCATATTCTCATACCCGTACCCCTTATACCACCCTTCTCGCTCTTCATTCGCCGCATACTCATCCCACGTGTCACGAAACGCCGATCCGTCAGGCGGCGGTGGGATGGCTCCCACAAACGCGGCAAACGCGAAGTCATGGTTGCCGGCGAGGAAGACATGGGATTGGTTGGGGTGTTTTGAGGGGAGGCTGGTTAGGAAGTCTACGACTTTACGAGTGTCGGGACCGCGGTCGCAGTAGTCGCCGAGGAAGATGATGAGTGCGTGGTCGAAGGAAGAAGGTGGGATGAAGGTTTGGAGATTGGACCAGAGGTTTTGGAGCTTGGTTATGTATCCGTGGATGTCACCTATGCAGATTGTAATCCTGGGGTTGGTGGTGGACATCATGATGGTTTTGTGGGTGGAAAATGAATGCCAAGATTAAGGGGGTGTTTAGGATTCCGTATGTTATCACTTTTTAATTTTTTTTAGCATTAGGGCGGATGGGGCGGTGCGTGGTGGCCTCCCCGTCACGCGTGATGAGGTATCCCACACCGCCGCCGCTCCCAAGGTCCCGCGAAAATAGGAAGTTTGCGTGAAGGCCTTCACGCTTGGTGGGGGTGTTTTCCAAGAACAAATAGCCGTTGGGGGGGGGGGGGGGTAATGTAGCCATTGGAATTGAAAAAAATAATAAAAAAAAACATTAAAACCAAACACAATAAAAACATTATAAATATATCTTCAAAACATACACAAATCCAACTCAAATCAAACTCAAAATCTTTTATTACACACACCATTTTTAACATATCAAATGGAGGGTTTTAAGAAACATGGGTCGGGTTCAAAGAAAACCCAAACCTGACCAAAGGTTCGACAAAATCTAGGCGAACCGACGAGATTTCGCTTACAAGACGAACCCAACACAAACCAACCTTCCGAACAACAACCTTATTATCCCCAACCTTTTCAACCGTCCCAAAACCAACAACAACCTTCCACACAACAACGTTATTATCAACCGTCCCAAAACCAATCGTATCAAAACCAACCTTTTATACCCCGTTTTTCGACCCAAAAAACGCTTTTCAAACTTTTGGATCTCAACCGTCTCAAATGTTTGGCTCTCAACCGTCTCAATTGTTTGGCTCTCAACCGTCTCAAATGTCCGTCAATCCCCTAGACAATAACGATGTTATACATCAATTTGCAAGTGTTTTTCGTCACGATGTGCAAACTTTGGATGAAGATGAATCCGAGGATGAGGAGCCGCATCAAAGAGGTGCTCGATGTTGGTTGGCCGATGAGGAGGTCGCCTTGACCAAGGCTTATTTACATTGCTCCGAATCAAAAAAACGCTCAAACCAACAAAAAAAGACGCATTATGGAAACGTATTAAAGAACATTTCTCGCAACTTCTCGGCGCAACCGAACGAAACAAGGATCAAATGATTGGCAAGTGGGGAGATTTGAATCGAAAAATGTCAAAATTTAACGCTTGTTACGTCCAAGAGGTAACTATTTTAGTTTATTTATTTTATAATCTAGTACTTTATTTTTACAATTTGTTATAAATATATTTTTTCTAAATGTTTTGTAGACCCGAACTCCACAAAGCGGAGCGAGCAAGGCGACTATGATAACGAACACTTTGCGCGAATATGTCTCAGTTTACAAAGTTAAGGATTTTCCCCACTTGAATGCGTGGCAGATTGCGAGACGTCACGCAAAGTGGGTACTGATTCCATTGGTCGATTTGAAGGGACCAATGGCTCCAAGGAAGAAAATATCTTGTTCAAAAAGATCAAAAACTTCCGAGTCCGGGGACTACACGACGTCTACCGGCGGCTTGTCATGCAACATGCCGAACATGAACTTGAACGAAGAACCCGAAGACAATCCCGACGAAGACATACCCACACCCACACGGCCGAATCGCAAGAAAAGTGGGGAACCGTCAAGACTTGGAAAGGAAGCGGTGGCCGAAAACTTCGCCGAATACAAGTCGGCTAGGATGGGGGAAATGGCCGAGAAGAAGGAGTTTAGGAAAGAGGCTCATATTTTAAAAATGAAGCGTGAGGAGGCTTATATCAACCATTTGAATGAAAAACAAAAAAAAACGCCGATCTACAAATCCTCCTACAACCGCACGACCATCTTGATGAACCCGTTAAATCGCTCCTACTTCAACGAAAACGCGAGATATGCGACAAGTGGGGTTGGGAAGGGCCGTAGGTTTTTTTTTGTCGGTTTTTTTAATTTAGTTGTCTTTGTTTAATGTAATCTTGTTTTATTTTTTAGTTAATGTAAATATTGTTTTCTTTTTATTTAATTTAGTATTTATTAAAAAAACCATCACACACCATCACACCACACCACCATCCCTAGTAAAAAAATCACATGTGATGGATTTGGGGTTGGTGATGTGGCACCATTTGATTGGGTGGGGTGTGTGATGAGTGATCACACCACATCCACCACCCCTCCCCCCGTTAGGTAATAAGTTATAAAAGTACACTCTCACACCTAAAGTTGACTAAAAACCTTGTTTGTAACACTTTAATCTGAAATGGGTTGACGTGTCACAATGTACTAATGTATACAGGGACAGAAGGCATCATTCCACTATATAGCAATCTTCATAAGCATCTTAAAGTTTATTTCACTCTCTTCATCCCGCCCAAACTAACATGTGAACCTGTGTGGACAAAGTTTTACGAAATAATAGGCTCGAGTAGAAAACAAATGTTTTCAATAAAGAGGGTAAGTTTAAAAATACGGTGGCGCTAGTAAAATAGTTTCGATAATGAAATACAATTAAGAAAACAGTTTTGTGTTAACAATAAGTCAAATCACTTTCAGATAAGTTAAAACAATAAGATGTAAATCAGTATCGTAACAGATAATCTAGAACAGTAACAAATAATTCATTATAGTAACAGACAATTCATAACACATAACCCGACAGAAACATAACTTATAATACGTTATGACACACTATTAATCACACAAAACGGCGCGGGTTAGCATACCCCAACCGTTTCCCGTAGCATAATCCGTAGCATATCTAGGACCGATCCATACGTATTCCAATAGCTATGGGTCACACATGCCCTTAATAGGCGTCGTGAACTAATCTCTCCGTCACAGAGGGAGCACATTGTAAGTTCCCGGTGCGATGGTGATCGATACGAATCCGCACGATGTCTAGGAGTGCGGAATCATCCTAGACTCGCTTATGGTGTTGGAGACGAAGAACACGATAACACACAAACAAACACACGAACGAAATAAATAGATCTGCAGACCGCTTTATATATTAATCAAATCACATTATATACCGAAAGAGAAAACATGTTATGGCCGACCCGAGGTGTGCTCTACCTGGGGTCTGCCCACAAGACTCTCCCTATCTGTTTTCTCTAGACAACTTTTCTGCTCTCACTCTCTCTTTTCTGATCAACACCTAACCCTAAACATAACATACATATATATAGATAAACATCTACGCGGGCTTGGGCTTAGGCCTATGGTGAAGTTGTTCTAACTTCACCAACAGGTGAAGTTGTCCTAAATTCACCAACACGTGAAGTTGTTCTAACTTCACCTATGATGAAGTTGGCTCCATCCACAACTTCTCCCCAACTAGTCGGAATTGCATAGCAACGGTCACAAAATGCACCAACAGACTCCCCCTTGACCGTTGCTCTCAATTCTAACAAACACAAAAGATCATCTGTTACAAAACATGCACCAACAGACTCCCCCTTTTCCGTTGCTCTTCCGTGTTCTTCTTCTGGTAGGACACGATCTTTAGACATTGCACTGTGATCTTCAAACTTGAACTTCACATATATACGGAACATCAATCCTGTCTTCAACCAGTAGTGTCTGAAACTGTCTTGTAGCTTCACAAATCTACCAATCACTCGGTGTCTTCCATATCAGATCTCCCCTTCAGTGTAAGCCCCTCCGAACAATATCGATCGAGATCTTTGACCTGCATCCCGGTGCCTAATCGATCATCTCAACCATTCGGTTAGTAATATAAGGTTCAATCTTCAACTACTCAACAACAAGTGATCAGTTTCATCAGAAAACCACCTTGACAAAATATAACACACATGCCATGTAATAATCATCAAAAGCTTAACCAAGCCTCCGTGATCTTGATTACCCGAGCATCCATGATCTCAAAAAACATTATCACCAAATTTTTCCTCAATGATCCTCCTTTCATATGAACGACATATAAAAATTTTTGTTCAAGAAAATTTCCCGAAAATACCCTTTTTTTTGGGAATACCATATCTTGAACGTCGGAGGAAAAAGGAAAGCATATTGTTAACTTCACCTGATAACTTCACCCGTTAACGTCACCTTATAACTTCACCAGATAACTTCACCACCTGGTAACTTCACCGCCTGATAACTTCTCCAACCAATAACTTCGCCAACCAATAACTTCACCATCCAATAACTTCTCCAACGGGTAACTTCGCCCTTTGTTAACTTCACCTTCCAGTAACTTCACCAAAACCCTAAAATTCTAGCGACAACTTCGCCAAAACCCTATAACTCCGCCAAAACCGTCTTTTCCAACTAAAACCAGATCTGAAACGTGCCAAAACACCAAAACGCAGATCTCGAACCATAGCATAAGAGCCCAAAGCTTGGATACCAATTATAGGTTCCCAGCCGGATCTACACAGGAGTATCTTGTAACACGAGGGTGCGGAATCACCTACGTATACGATACGAGTGATTACACGAGAGACACATAAATAATATAAAACACGTAAGATAAATGATTACTTGTAATATCGATGTAAAGAAGCAAAACACCAAATAAGTATCTCTACTGAATACAAAACCAGATCTGCCAAAAAGTCTAACAAGCAAATGGCGGAAGTTAGTTTAAATAACACGACAACTTCGCCTAACACCCTAGGCGAAGTTGTCCCTAACTTCGCCGAGCCACAAGTTCGCTATTCCCAATAACAAAACTAACAAGTTCATAAAAACATAAGAACAATGTAACGATTACAGACACAATAGACGCGAGACAAATGAACTACTGGCATCAAGCACCAACACACATGTTGTTTATGCCACAATAACATGCTCGTGGGACACTCCATGATAAGCTAGAACTCAGGGTAACATAGCACAAAAATATACTTATTTTAAGCATTAAAATTTCTGTATCGGAACATGCGATAATAAGTAAAGTTATTCATATCTACCGCATGCTTATTTTTGTCAAACTTATCGAATAATTAACATATCACTGACCAAAGTATAGCATGTCGAAAAACTGAGTATACATGAAGCCCGCACATCTTGGTAACGACACCTTGATAATGTAGCCGGGTGTTTATATAGGATATTCCGCAACGTATCCACCACACCCAGATTCGTTACCAAAGTTCCGTTTTCCATGATGATCGAAATTCATATTGCTTTCCTGGAACATAGTGGTTTCAAATGTCTTGTTGCTTTGAAACAAAATAATCATAAGAAACATGAAACAAACGAAAAGCCAAAGTATTTAAGAGTTCTGGTGTTAGTCAATAGAATTTGTCACAAATGAAACATATAAACAAGGATGAGGTAAGGATCCATACCTTATTTGTTGATAGGTTGTTTTATAAAACTATGCGATAATCATTTAAGCGTGCCTGTATAGTCCTACATTACAGACAAATATCTTATAAGTTCGTGTAAGAGTGTAAAGTTCTTTTTATCAAAAGAGTAAAGTTTGATTTTATCTTTGTTAGGTGAGAAGGCCTCATTGGGTATGTTTTAAAGACTGTTCAAACTAGATGCATTTAGGGTCGGGTCTAATAATTTAATTAAGGACCGTTTATGTTTTCTTGGTGGACAAGTTAGTTGCCCTAGTATTCTACTATATATATTGATGTCATGTAATTGATCTTTGTCATGTAACCCCCCCCCCCAACTATGGCCGAACTAAGTTAAAATTCTCAGGTCGTTTATTATTTTTGTACCGCATGTTTATATCGTCTGTGCTCGTTTATCTGTTTTTATCGCTTCCGCGCATCGCTTTGTAACTAACAAGTGGTATCAGAGCTTTGGCCCATTGTTACACATGGTTTTGCACTGAGATGATTCGCAAAGGTTCTCTATCATGTATGCTCGTCGAAAAATTGGAAGATCGCGATATAGGGTTGATTTCGTCGGCTTTTTTGCCGATTGGATTATCGGGAAAAACCCTAGGATCGCAGCTAGTATCTAAAATACATGGTTGATTTTATAAGTCGCGACCACTGATTTTGTTTGTGAAGATTTCCTTTTTTGGGGTGATGTGTTCTTGGGTTTTGTGCTTTCGAAGGAAAAAAAAGAAGGTTACTTTTGCTGGTGACTGATATTCATGAGGTAATGAACAACAAAGGAATACATTTTTCTTTTTTATTTTCTTGCTTTACATTACCAAGATAGCAAAGGACATTTATGATTAGTTTGTCACACCCCGACTTTGGGCCTACGCATGTGACCAATAGTTGGTACATGTTTTGTAAATATATCAGAGTTTATGGGTTAATTTTAGCGGAAGACTTTAAGTTGATTAAAATATTAATTTACTTGGAAATTAAATACCCAAGTATTCGTTTACAAAATGTATGTTTATATTACAAGGATTTTAATAACAAAAGCTGAGCCATCTTGTTACGTGCTTCTAACTCTACGACGACTCTAATCCTTGCTACTTCTTAAAAGTACTTAATTACCTGCATTTGGTGGAAAAATACGTCAGCTATGTGCTGGTGAACACGTATGACTACAAAAACAATTAAATAATAGTTACAATATAAATATAGTTTTCTGTACAAACTCAGCAGAAATATTTCTATTTCTGGGATTTTGTACCATTACCCTACACACAAAATTGTTCCACGAGCCACGTAGCCCCTAATGGAGAACTAATTATGACTGTTAGCCCGCGGCCACGCAACCTTTGACTGTTTAGGCTAGACATTTATGTATGGATTCAGACACATGTGTAATCGGTCTAAGTTGCTTTTATTTTCTATTTTGTATTATAACATTTTAGAGATCACGTAATCTCATGAAAACGATGCCTGACTCTTTAAAATAAACAACTCGTTCATCTTATAGAGTATAAATATCTTTTGACTTTTTGTAAAGGATTAACGTATTCACCTGTACCGTCGGTGTGCATTAGAAAACCTTGATTGGGTGAATGAGAATGATATTAACCTATGCATAAATAGGTTTGTATAAATATTTGAATGATGTTTCTTAATTAAGCTATTGCCATTAGGCTTAACCTTGATAAAGTTTACAACTTTGTTTGTGAATGAGAACACTTTGTTTTATGTGACGTTTGATATAGCATGCTTTGGCTTATTAGGTTCTAACACGTTGGTGAGTTTCTCCAGGTAAGTAACAGGTCCCACGGTTGATTGGAATTTATACGAATTACTTTTCCTTATGCAAGAAACTTACTAGTGATATCCCCCTTACAGTTTACTACATGCCCGTCAAAAAATATAACTTTATTAACATTACTTCATTAAGAAGTAACGTCTTTGAAAACTCATTATGAATGTTTATAAAATACTTTCAAGGTTAAAGGACAAAGCCTCGATTAAAGTCTAAGCTATAACTTAAATAACTTAAACATAACTCCTACCTTAATACGAAGACTTGGAATGATAATAATAAGAAAAGAGTGATGACTTGACGGGTAAGATCTTGATCTAACTCACTTAAACGATTGATAATTCGTTTATAACTTCTAAATTTGCACGAACTTCGAGAAAACGAAACGTCGGCTCTTTGTAATAATTGGGCAAGCTTCCCTAAATTAACTATGTGAAGATTGAGTGTGTTTTGGGATGAGAATGCTTCAATGCCCGTCACCCCCTTTTATAGGCGGATTTTGCAACCTGTCGTGATACGCGATGGGTTTCCTTTAACCCCATCGCGTATTGCGACGCCGCAATTACACCGCCATGCCACGTGGTGACACGTGGCGTGTCAAAACGTGTCACGTGTTTACACTTGGTTAGAAACGTGTACCAGATTACTTAACGAGTAATCGCGTATCGTGATGGTCCTATGGTTTAAGCCATCACGTATCGTTACGCCGCCCTAATATTTATTTGTGTGCAAGTCCATCGCGTTACGCGATGGGTCTAATTGTATCCCATCGCGTATCGCCATGAGATGAAATTCTCAGAATTTTTATCCTAATCCCTAGACTTTATGAATTGGCACTTTTAACTAAGTTTTATAACGGGTGTCTACGTGGTGTTAACTAAGTCGATAAGCAAATGATCCAATTCTTTCAAGTATATTGAATGGTCCAACTAAACGTGGACTCAATTTTCCTTTCTTCCCGAATCGTACTACACTTTTCCAGGTTGATGCCTGAGTAGTATTCTATCGCTTTCTTTGAATTATAATGGTTTACGGCGGATGTCCGCATAGCTCTTATGTCTATCTCTTGCTGCTTTCAATCTTTCACGAATTTGTATTACTTGATCAGCGGTTCCTTGAACAATTTCATGTCCTGACAATTGATTATCACCTGTTTTAGACCAACATACAGGTGTTCTACATGTCCATCCATACAACACTTCAAACGGTTCTATTTGGATACTCATATGATAACTATTATTGTACGAGAATTCCATTAAAGAAAGATGGGTATCCCAACTCCCTCCTAAATCAATTACACAGGCACGAATCATATCTTCCAAAGTTTGAATCGTACGCTCACTTTGTCCATCTGTTTGGGGATAATATGCGGTACTTAGGTTTAGTCGAGTTCTCATTTCCTTTTGAAAGCTTGAACAAAAATTTGAAGTGAAACGACTAACTCTATCCGAGATAAAGGATGGCGACACACCATGTAAAGATACTATATTCTCGACGTAAAGTTGTGCTAACTTATCCATACTAAATGATTCTTGTATTGGAATGAAATGAGCATACTTGGTAAGTCTATCTACAATAACCCAGATTGCATCATTTTGATGAGAAGTTTTGGGTAACTTTATAATGAAATCCATGGTTATCATATCCCATTTCCAAATTGGTATTTCTGGTTGTTGTAATAATCCTAACGGATTTTGATGTTAGGCTTTTACTTTAGAACAGGTTAGACATTTTGCGACATATAGAGCAATATCCTTTTTCATACCAATCCACCAATACTCATCCTTCAGATTGTGGTATATCTTGTCACTTCCCGGATGCATCATATATTTCGACTTATGTGCTTCCTCAAGAACTTTAGCTCTTAAGTTTCCAATTTCTGGTACCCAAATTCTTTTTCCGAATCTAAATATTTCATCATCTCCTTTGACCAATTGATCAATGGTACCATTTTCTTTCTCGGCTTTAATGTTTCCTTCTTCCAGTGCTAACTTCTGAGCTTCTTTATTCTGGTTAGCTAAATCAATTCTAAGTTCTAATCTAAGAGCTCGGACTCTTTTAGGCTTATCATGTTCATTTCTACTTTCTACTTAAGGCGTCAGCCACTACGTTGGCCTTTCCTTCATGATATACGATCTCATATTCGTAATCGTTGAGAGTTTCCATCCAACGCCTTTGTCTCATATTCAATTCCTTTTGATCGAATATATGATTCAGTTTTTTTGTGATTAGTGTATATTGTGAACTTTACACCATACAAATAATTTCGCCATAGTTTCAACACGAAAATTATAGCGCCTAATTCAAGATCATGTGTGGTGTAATTCTTTTCATGAACCTTTAATTGTCTCGAAGTATAAGAAATAACTTTCTTTCCTTGCATCAGAATACCTCACATGCCCTTGTGTGATGTATCATAGTATATGATAAAGTTATCCAATCCTTCTGGCAAAGCTAAGATAGGTGCATTGGTTAACTTTTGTTTAAGTGTTTCGAATGCTTCTTCTTGTTTTGGTCCCCATTCAAACTTAATTGACTTCCTAGTGAGTGAATTTAATGGAACATCTATTCTAGAGAAGTCTTGAATAAATCTTTGGTAGTATCCAACTAATCCTAGAAAACTTCTGACTTGAGTCGGTGTTTTGGGTTTCTCCCATTTTGTAATAGCTTCAATCTTTGTTGGGTCTACTTGAATACCTTTCTCGTTTACAATATGACCAAGAAATTGTACCTCCGGTAACCAAAATTCACATTTAGAGAATTTGGCATACAACTTTTCTTTCCTTAAGGTTTCAAGTATGATTTTGATATGCACTTGATGATCTTCTTTGGACTGAGTAAATAAGAATTTCATCAATGAATGCGATAACAAACTTGTCGAGATATGGTTTGTAAATACGATGCATCATATCCATGAAAGCGGTCGGAGATTTAGTGAGTCCAAAAGGCATTTTTGAACTCATAATGCCCGTACCTAGTCCTGAAAGTTGTCTTTGGTATATCATTTTCTTGCACTTTCAATTGATGATATCCTGATCTGAGATCAATTTTGGAAAAATGGCTTGCCCCTTGAAGTTGATCAAACAGATCATCGGTTCTTGGTAATGGGTACATGTTCTTGATTGTGACCTTATTTAACTCTCTATAATCTATGCACATTCTCATCAATCCATCATTTTTCTTAACAAACAGAATTAGAGCTCCCCACGGTGACGAACTCGGTCATATGAATCCTCATTCCAATAGTTCATCTAATTGTTTATTCAACTATTTCATTTCAGTGGGTGCTATTCTATATGGGGCTTTTGCTATTGGCGAAGTTCCTGGTATGAGGTCAATTCGAAACTCTACTTCCCTATCTGGTGGGATTCCATGTAGTTCGTCGGGAAACACATCTTTCAATTCGGAAACATAGGTCATGAATGCGAGGCATCCCTTACCTAAGTAATGACTTGCTTTTATTTTCGAGATTATACCTATCTTTCCCGCCTCTTAGTCTCTAGTGAATCGAATGATTCTATTATTAGGTGTTTGGATGTCTATGGCTTTATCATTACATAGGATACGGGCTTGATTAGATGATACCCAATCCATTCCTAAAACAACATCCAAACCTGCTAATGTCATAGGTAACAAGCGTACAGGTATGATGCGATCGGCTATAGAAATTGTGGCATTATTTAAAGCTTCGGCTATTTACTCACATTTCCATTAGCAGTTTCAACTTCATAATGTTTATCTAATTTAACTAGATGTTCATTTAATAGACTATAGAACTTATAATCTATAAAACTCTGGTTCGCACCTGAGTCAAACAGAACTCTAGTATAAACATTATTGATAGGAAACGTACCGGTGATCACGTCCGGTATGTCCATAGCCTTCTGAGTATCAAGCATGAAGACACGCGCGTTCCCTTTCTTAGCATCGACTTTGACACCACTACCACTTGCTCCAGCCACTGCTGTTGTCGGCTTCTTTTTCGGACATTCAGTGCTAAAATGCCCCTTTTCTCCACAATCAAAACACACCACAGCCTTCCTCTTACAATCAGCTTCAACATGACCCGTCTTTTTGCAGAAATTACATTTAATGGTGTTCGACGGTCGAATACATTTGCCAAAGTGTCTCCTACCACAAGATTTGCAAATCGGACGGTTGTATACAAATGGTCCTTCCCTTTTTCTTTCAACCTTTCTCACCTTTCCTCCAGCAGTCAATTTCTCATCATCTTTCTTCTTTTCGTCCCTATTTCTGATCTTTCAAATATCCAGCCAACTCCATGGCAGATTCTGTTGTGGATGGCATACGAGAACGGACCAAATCACGTATCTCGATTGGTAATCCGTAAATATACCGAGTCACTTTTTTAAATTCAGGAGTGACTAAATGTGGGGCAATCCTACAATACTCAAGATATTTGGTATTATATTCCTTGAGATTCGTTCCAACAACTTTGTGGTTCCATAACTTGGTTTGAATCTGGTCCATTTCATGAATCGGACATAATTTCTTTAATATCATTTCTTTAAAAGTTCTCCATTCCAAGTTATACATATTTTCTCTACCCTTGACTTCAATAAGGTTATTCCACCATTATAACGCCTCTCCCTTGAACATTTAGGAGGTATATTGAACTTTCTCCCTCTCCGTACATTTACTGATTAACACAATGGACTCCATCTCTTCTAACCATCGAAGGGTAACGATTGCTCCCTTATCACCGTGAAATTCTTTTGGATTGTAAACTTTGAAAATTTTAAAGTCACATCCTTGTATTTTTAATTTCTTGTTTTTATCATGAAGCTCATTTTCAGCAGTTGAGCTTTGTGTGCTTTCCTCTTTCTTCTTCTCCAATTCTTTTATATTACTTTCTATTTTCTCTGTTTCTCTTTTAGTTTCTTTCTTAGAATTTACGGTTTCGCTCCTGATTCGACTATTTCTCTTGTTAGATTGAGAAGCCGTTCTAATAAGATCATTTTTCATGAGTTCATAAAGTGGGTTTACAGATTCTTTTATTAAGTCACGTATACCGAGTACATAATCTTTCGGTATTGCTTGAATATTTTCTTCTATGGTCTTTTCTTTGTTGACTTCTCCATCGCAGCATTGCATCTATCGACTGAACAAAGTAACTTTCGAAATGGACTGGGAAGGAATGCGAATAGGTATTTCAATTGTTGGACTAAATGAATAGGCAAGGAAGGCAAGGCACTTGACTGAAAGGTCCTACCAGACTCATACTTAGGACAGGCTTAGCTCTAGCTATCTAAAATGAAGAAATTGTACAAGGGAGCAATCCTATTTCACAAAGTAACTTCTCAAAGGGCGAAGGCGTAGTATCGATTACTTGTGTTGGACTACCTTCATAGGATAGATCTGATATACTGTTAGGTTTTGGTTGGGCTGCTTGGTACGGAATTCACTGATTACTGTTGACTTTTTCTTGTCCATACATGTTGTACATGAATATGACAAGATTTTAATTTTGAAAAGGAACACACCTTATATTACATTATTTTTGTTACGGGAAAAAAACACATAGTCAACAACGATTCTTAACAACTAGACTATCTTTAATTTCTAATTCACTTTCTAACAAGATTTTTCATCTTGTCACATTTCTTGATGATTTTCTTTCCTACTTTCTTTTATCCACTTTCTCATTCCACAGCTCGTCCATCACCGCATTAAGCGGGTTAGAATATCCCATTGGTGCAGATTCAACTGGGAAGAGATAAGTGTTTTCTCTTGTGTAAAGATGTTGGTTTGGAACATATGCATGCATTTCCTCATCAGGAATAATAGTAGTATAGAATTCCTCGATAAGGTTAGCTTCCTCTCGAATCTCATTAGCTTGCTGGGAGATTGAGGGTCTCGGTCCTACGTATGGGGATAAATGAGGATTCTCTTTATCTTCTTCAGGTTCTTCCTCGGAAGAATCATTAGTTGACATTTGAAATGGTATCTTTTCATAAGGCATAGTAACCCTCATCTTAGGTTTTCGACTTGGTCCTGCAGTAATTTATGGGAATTGATAGTTGGGTGGTGGTGATCCGAAATGCCACTTACTCTGATTAGAATGACAATTCATCCAACTTGATGAGCTAGAACTAATTTCCTGTTTAATCTTACTTTGAACTTCTTGTTCCTCGGAAGGATGATAAGGTGGAATTTCAGATGGATAGTATTGGGGAATGTTATCGACAGTATCATCAAAAATTTCAGTCAATAATTGTTGGCTTCCTGGGAGATATACGGGTTGACTCCCATAGGGTTGCACTAGAACTATTGGTTGGTTTTGACTGAAGAAGTTGGTGTAATAACTATTATTGCTCGCCATATCCAATGGTTCGCGAATGAGTGTCGATTTAGTTCGAATGGCTACTCGGCGTCTATGACCAAGATAGTTAATTTAAGACATCTGCACTAATTAGATTTAGGGATAGGAAGTTCACCAATCATATTTTATCCCTACGAAATAATAATAATAGTAGTAGTAGTAATAGTAATAATAATATTAATAATAATAATAACCTTAAGGTTAAATCTTAGATACTAATGTTTAAATACCTAATACCCTGAAACCGATGGCTCTGCTACCAACCTGTCACACCCCGACTTAGAGCCTACGTCTGTGACCAATAGTTGGTACATATTTCGTAAATATATCAGAGTTTATGGGTTAATTTTAGCGGAAGACTTTAAGTTCATTAAAATATTAATTTACATTGAAAATTTACTTGGAAATTAAATACCCAAGTATTCGTTTACAAAATGTATGTTTATATTGCAAGGATTTTAATAACAAAAGTTGAGCCATCTTGTTGCGCGCTTCTAACTCTACGACGACTCCAATCCTTCCTATTTTTTAAAAGTACTTAATTACCTACATTGGGTGGAAACATACGCCAGCTATGTGCTGGTGAACACGTATGACTACAAAAACAATTAAATAATAGTTACAATATATATATAATTTTCTGTACAAACTCAGCAGAAATATTTCTATTTCTGGGATTTTGTACCACTACCCTACACACAAAAGTGTTCCCTGAGCCACATAGCCCCTCATGGAGAACTAATTATAACGGTTAGCCAGCGGCCACGCAGCCTTTGACTGTTTAGGCTAGACAGTTATGTATGGATCCAGACACATGTGTAATCGGTCTGAGTTGCTTTTATTTTCTATTTTGTATTATAACATTTTAGAGATCACGTAATCTCATGTAAGCGTTGACTGATTCTTTAAAATAAACAACCCGTTCATCTTATAGAGTATAAATATCTTTTGACTGTTTGTAAAGGTTTAACGTATTCACCTGTACGATCGGTGTGCGTTAGAAAACCTTGATTGGGTGAATGAGAATGATATTAACCTATACATAAATAGGTTTGTATAAATATTTGAATGATGTTTCTTGATTAAGCTATTGCCCTTAAACTTAACCTTGATAAAGTTTACAACTTTGTTTGTGAACGAAAACACTTTGTTTTATGTGACGTTTGATATAGAATGCTTTGCTTAATAAGTTCAAACATGTTGGTGTGTTTCTCCGGGTAAGTAAACGGGTCCCAAGGTTAACTAGATTTATACGAATTACTTTTCCTTAGGCAAGAAACTCACTACTAGTGATATCCCCCTTACAGTTTACTACATGCCCATAAAAAAATATAACTTTATTTACATTACTTCATTAAGAAGTAACGTCTTTGAAAACTCATTATGAATGTTTATAAAATACTTTCAAAGTTAAAGGCCATAGCCTCGATTAAAGTCTAAGCTATAACTTAAATAACTTAAACATAACTCCTACCTTAATACGAAGACTCGGAATGATAATAATAAGAAAAGAGTGATGACTTGACGGGTAAGATCTTGATCTAACTCACTTAAACGATTGATAATTCGTTTATAACTTCTAAACTTGCACGAAGTTCGAGAAAACGAATTGTCGGCTCTTTGAAATAATCGGGCATGCTTCCCTAATTTAACTATGTGAAGATTGAGTGTGTTTTGGGATGAGAATGCCTCAATGCCCGTCACCCCCTTTGATAGGCGGATTTAGCAACTCGTCGTGATACGCGATTTCACAGCCCTGACCCTTATACACTGGGAGGGAAGCCGTGAACATTGAGTGGTGGTGTCGGTGTTTATCAAATTATTTTACAGCGGAATATTTCATCAGAACCGTAGTTAGGAAAATGATCAAAGTTATAAAAACACCATAATTATTATTATGATAAACCGGGAATTTAATCCCTTTTTATACAAACATAAGTTTTATAGGGTTAAACCCTAATTTGCAAAACACGTTTCTTTATTCTGGTGACAAGCCACTTATTTAAGCTGGAAGCCTGCAAGCATCATTCCTTTGTCTATAACAAGTCACCTGAAACATGTTTAAAATATTTTATCAGCAAGAAATACTGGTGAGTACATTCATTTGTAAATGACACATTTTACAATTACAACATTAAGATGTTTTTACACCTGCCTACTTACAAATTACCGAAAGTTACTTGTCACTCGACCGTATCTATGACTCTGGTCATATTACTTATTGGCTAATACTTGTTCAATAATTAACGTGTAATAGCCCAGTAGGCAAGCCTTGTATACAAAACCCCACAATACCAGTAGTAACCATCCCATAAGTCTACAGAGACTTAATCACTGTAATGTATTTAAAATACTTTAAAATATATTTGAAAACATTTAGACTATCTGCCATAAGGTTTATAGGTTTTAAAATTATCATGACAATGTCGGGAAAACAGTTGTCTCACGTAAATGTGAGTGGTACAAAAACTTGAATGTCTCACCTTGCAAGTTTACAATTATTAACGCCTCTTGATAATAAGCACCTAGGATAAACACAATGTAGTATATCTAGATTAGTATAACACCAATAATCATAACAATAATCACGAGAGTAGAAACTTTACACGATGGCACAATGTCTTACCTTAATAGGCAGATCTTTTGGATTCGCGTATGTTTCTTTCGATCGGATAGGGTATCGTTACGATACTCTGTATTATACTCTTAATACATAATTATATGTGTGTGTGAATTCAGAGAGAAAAGGGAATTTTGAGCAAGGAAGAATGTCCCGTTGCCAATCTATTTATAGCTGATTCTGGAAAGGGCGTCGCGTATCGCGAAGAATCTCATAGATTTTCCTAGTCAGCCCTAGACCCGCTACGTGGCACGCCACGTGGCAGGTTACATGTCTCATCCGCGTAGCTTCCACGTCGCGATATGCGATGGATTACTAGGATGGTTCGTCGCATATCGCTACGCCACATAGTTTCTGGATAATGTTACACGTCATCGCGCTACGCGATGAGGCTAAACTAAACCGTCGCGTATCGCGATGGAATGATTATTAAAAATCTTAATTTTCCACAAATAAACTAAGGCAGCCCAGTGCAAAGAGCGCCATCAAAGAGCCACATTGCGCTATCGCCCGAGCCCGTGCGCCTGCGCGTTCGGGTGCACCTTCGCTAGGACCACTGGGTGTGATATGTCTTATAAGAACATTAACATATGAGTTTTATTTCATATAAAGAGCTCACTAGTTTTGTAATTTAGCGTTGTGAGACAAGGACTTACAATCCTATTTATATCATGGTGGAATCCTCACCTTTTCTTTACTACACCAATGTAGGATGGAATTTTCCTTCTTTTGTTCCTTTATTTTTATGGTTTGTTATACGCGATGGGTTTCCTTTAACCCCGTCGTGTATCGCGACGCCACAATTTACACCGCCATACCACGTGGTGACACGTGGCCTGTCATAACGTGCCACGTGTTGACACGTGGTTGGACACGTGTACCAGATTACCTAACGAGGTATCGCGTATCATGATGGTCCTATGGTTTAAGCCATCGCGTATCGCTACGCCGCCCTAATATTTATTTGTGTGCAAGTCCATCGCGTTACACGATGGGTCTAATTGTATCCCATTGCGTATCGCGATGAGATGAAATTCTCAGAATTTTCATCCTAATCCCTAGACTTTATGAATTGGCATTGTTAACTAAGTTTTATGACGGGTATCTACGTGGTGTTACATAGTTTTTTGTTGCGGCTATTTGTTTTTTTTATTGATGAGATAAAGGAAGTGCCCATGTGTGAAAACGTTATAATACATTATACGAGCCAATATCTAGTCGCAATTGGATACATTAATGATATACGAGACAATACGTTAATTATTACTTTATTGATATACGTTAAGAATTCATACACTACATACGTTAAGCTCAATTCTAGAGAGAATCTGACAGCATAACATTACTCGGAGAATAAATTAGCATGAATCCTTGTGCCAAATAAACATAATCAGCCTATTTATAGGCCCATGCCTTATTCGCTATATAACACTAACGAATAAGGTGATCTCATAACGAATGGCTTCCCATTTGTTAAATCCCATTACGAATGGGCACTTAACTTAACAAATGAGACTCCATACGCTACATCTTAGCGCATGGACTCCTAACTTAGCGAATGAGCTTAGTCTAACGAATGGACCTCATTCGCTATACAATCCATAGCAAATAAGCCATATTAAATTGAAGCACAAAGACTAAACTACCCCTAACTTATTCAATCAGCCGTGGAAAACAAATCATGCACTAACACAAGGTAACAAAGTAGTTTAGATGTTGTTTTTTATTGAATTAGATTAGGGTCGCTGATTAGGTCTGAGTAGCCACCGCCTTCATATTCAGCCGTTCATCGAGTTTAGGTTGCGGACTAAGTAGGGTTTGTTTTCTTAGTTTGGGTTTTGACTATGATAATTATTGACAACCGTATTTTGAGAAGAACAATCGTTAAGTTCAGACCTGTATCATTGTTGTGTTTGTTATTGTCTTCTATCTATATTTCATGTTTGTTATTATGATAACTGAAGTGGGATGGTCATGATCGAAAGGTTGAAAATTTTGGATTTTGGTTGCTTGGATTGTCAAGGGAACTTGGATGTGGTATTGAAGTGGGACAAGCCTATGAAAATGGAACCAATAGGTTTGGTATATCTTGGAAATGAAAGAAAGTAGGTGATGACTTTTTGTTTGATGAGGAGCGTTGTTTTCTATATAACGGAGACCATGGTTTGTGGTATGATGGGGGCTCTGTCAAGCATGTGTCAGGATTCATCTATGGAAGTATTCCTGTTATGTGTGCTGGTGGAGACATAAGTGAAAAAACGAGGTTAGTGGAAGTCATGTGAACTATTGCTCATCTGGATTATCATTCTGTTAGGGTTTGCGTTAACTCATCATGTGTATGGTCATAGAACCCTTGGTACTGCTTGTTTTCCATGAAATCTCTACTGTTGTTTTAATCGTTTGCCTTTTAGGTGGTATGGAACATTGATTATTGCTTCTTGTTCATTTGGGACAGTGAAGTTTTATCTTGTTCAATGATGATTAGTGGTACAACATTTGAGGGAATCCAGGATCTTGTGCTAGGTAAAGACATTTTTTGGGGAAGTACAATTGGTGATTCATCTCATGGAGTGTTGTTTTAGAAATGGGTTAGGATAACAAAGACAATGGGAGAGTGGGAGCTGGGCATAGTTGACTTGGTGGGGATGCATAGAGGTGTGGACATTCTTTAGAGTCGATGACCAAAAATATAAAATTATACTTCTGAGGATGTGTCGGGGTTTGATGCATTGCGACTCAGTAGAAGGCAGTGAGACTCTTGGGTTCAAGATCCGGGTGTGCTTCATTTCATGTTACTCAATGTAGTGAAGTATTGGTGAATCTATTGAAGACTTTGGGAAGGTCCATGTTTATGTATTTCTTAAAGGAACCATCTTCCGAGTAGTAAAGTCTTGGCTCCGTGAATCGACTAGAGCTAGGTGGATTCATTTTGCAAGTATGAATCCTGGAGCCACATGGATGTTAGTTGAGCACATCCAAGGTTTAAACCGATTTAGGGGTTTGGTAAAAGTGGGAGAACGGGACGTGATTTGGTTACAGTTTTAAATCACCGTTGGATTTTGAATACCAGAATTCGGAATGATAAAATTTCTCCTAGGTACTTGCTGAATTTGGGGAGTGTTCTTTCCTCTGGAAGTATCTAGAGCTGGTAGTGCAAATCAGTGGGAGCCGGTTGAGATTGAGGATGAGTCATTGGCGGGTTTTGTCATGACTGGGTATGTGATGATCGTATTGAAGCTCTCGTGAGTTTCAACGGACCTTTCGGGAAATTGTTGCAAAGGCCGCTGCAACTAGGTGGATTGGTTGAAATATTAGCTTGTTCCTTTGGAATTGGAGGCTTGGAGAACTTCTGTTGTTACAGTTTTAGCTTGTTCATGGACTTGGAGGCTAGGTGGATTTCTGTTATTGAAGATTAATTGAGTTAATGGATGGTAGGGTTGATTATTGGTTTGGATGGCGAGCTAAAGTTTATCGCAAGGCCCTCAAGTAGGTATTGTTAGGTGTGAAGGCCTCATTGGGTCTGTTTTAATGACTATTCAAATTAGATACATATAGGGTCGGGTCTAATCATTTAATTAGGGCTCGTTTATGTTTTCTTGGTGGACAAGTTAGTTGTGTCACCCCCAACCTAAAGCGGAAATGTTGGGGCGCGAACTGATTCTTCACAGCTCTCAAGGTACTATCATGCAATTTTTAAAAGTGACTATCTATTAAATTCAATTAAATATTCCAAATAATTCAAATACAAAATCTTGAAATAAAAGCAACAATAGGAATACAAGTTTAAAATTAAAACAAGTTTTGATTAATTCTTCTAGCATAAATCATCCTTAAGTTCTTCACCAATCTAGCAATCAATTCAATCTAAAACCTGCATATGCCTATTAAATAGATATAATTTGTCAAAACTAGGTTGAGTGAGTAAAACACCAGTTAATTCAATACAATAAAATATGAGAAAAAAATAAGCAAATTATCCTTATGAGATATACAATCAAGCCAAATGAGCAAATAAATGAGTGCCGCTAAAACCATTGCCATGCGAAGTGGGCTTTGGCTACTACAACGGTCGTATGATCATACTATAATGTGAATATGATGGACCTCTCCGAATGCGTTCAAGTAAACAAATTAACAAGTAGCAAGTTAGGCACATAATTGATAGCACACAAGGTTAAAAGTTGCTAATGTGAATACTAATAACATGTAAATATTGTAAGTATGCATATGTCCCAAAAAGTTTGGAAAACAAGTAAAAAGGAAGGGGAGTAATTACTCACTTTATCAAATAAACGAGGAATGAGTGCGTTAGGAACGGTAATAAAAACAAATTTCACGCTCGTCAAGAGGTATCAATGGAAACTCCTACGTAATAATAATGGCGGAAAACACTTAGGATTAATAGATTAATTATTAAAGAATTTGATATATAAACGGGTATTTGCGTGTTTAAAATAATTTATTTAAAGTTTATTTTATAAAAAATTATTATATAACAAAATAAATCCTTTTATTTATAAGTATTATAGTTATAATAATTAATATATAAATATTTGTTTATAAAAATATTTGACCAATAATTATTCAAAAAATATAATAAGATACACTTTATATTTTTAATTATGTATTTTAAACCAAAAACCTTTTTAAACTTTTATTATTAAAACCTTTAACAACTTTTAAATATTTATTTTATATACACACACATATACATATGGTTATAACATTGGAAAAACGGATAGTTAACATGTCGGTTAAGATAAAACATTAATTATGATATTTATATGTATTATATTGTATTTTTAATAATTAAATTAACTAATATATTAATCTAAGTATTACCAAATATACAACCCACAAAAATGGGCTAGGGGTTACTCGAACCCGCGCCCTCAGCGTCCATACGTCTTAGCCTAATTGCACCAGCCAACTGGGCTGGTGGCTAACACAATTTATAACCAGAAACAAAAATATTTAAGCATACTGATCAATAAACCCATATAAACCCTAGCAATCACAATCGGCCAAACACTTGATGTTTGGCCATTGTTCATAGGGTTTATGTAAAACACTTAATGACTAATCCAATGCATGTTTAAATTACCTTAAACGATTATGCAACGAGGTTTAATTGTTCGATAAACAGACGGTAGTAACCCGATGAAGATTGGGTATTTGAAGACTGATATAATGTAATTCGTTATGGGGGATATGTTTGCGACGTGTCTGCAATTGTGAGGACGAGTTTAATTGTATTATAACAACCTGTAAATGGTATACTGATAATATGACGATGACGGTAAATATAATATGTTAATACTTATCAGCTTGATTGTTATTTCCTAATTACGGACGCTGGTGAGGCCGATTTGGTAAGAATAACAATATGCATGATTCCATTCCAAGATTACAACGACAATTGTGTCACAAGATAGATAAACATGTTGTGGGTTTGCGAATTGGGTGTGATATACGGGTACGGGTTAACGGGTTAAGATAATAAAATTATAGTAGATTTGCAATTAGGTCCTTCTACTATATGGATGGAAACAAAACAAGGTTAAATTATAGTCTAGGGTTAAAATGGTATATCAATGAAAGTTATTTATATATATTAAATAATTATAATAAACAATTAATAATAAAATAATAATAACTCGATAGATGAGATATTTTGATAAAATTTCCCGAACATAGAAACGGGTTGAGTAACAAATATAAAAGATTAAATGAGAAAAATCTGAACTGTTACAAGTTGCCCTAGTTTTCTCCTATATATAATAATGTCATGTAATTATGATCTTTGGTTCTGAACTAATAAAGAGAAGCCCTAGGTGCAGCCCGTGGATGTAGGACCCCTGGGCTGAACCACGTTAAAATTCTTGAGTAATTTATTATTTTCATACCGCGTGTTTATATCGTGTGTGCTCGTTTGTGTGTTTTTATCGCTTCCACGAAACTTGAAATTAATTAATAACATTATAAATATTATATATATAAATAAACATAAAACCAAAAATTTAAAACGGGTCTGGTTTTCGAGTTTGAAAATTAACGAATGTTACATTATGGAATCTTCAAATAAAAAGGGTCAAATTGAGTTTATCTTTCCTAAAAGGGCTATATAATGAATTTTCCCTTTACTTTATCCGAGGAAATTGCAATGTTAGGTATTGTTTGTAATTCAAGTAAAATATTTTATTATACCTTTAATACACATGAACTCCTAAAATCTTAAATAGGAATAGTATAGCAATATTCCAATATATCATCACGTGTCAGTGGCGAATCTAGTCCAAGTTCTCAAGGGTAACGTTCAATTTTTATTTTGTACCGTATTTTATACAATGTAAACGAAGCAAAAATAGATACACGATAAAAAATAAATTTAAACACATGATGTGTATATTTCTCCTCTTTGGGTTTTGAAAGCCTTAAACCGAGCCATTACACACTCTTTGTTTACTTTAATAAATGTTTCCCGACTGCACAAGTTAAAGCATTGCTCAAATACTCATCACCCATTCGATTGTGCATATTCGTCCTGATAAGCTTCATTTTAGAAAAATATCTTTCAACGGTTGCGGTCGCCACGGGTAAATCCAACACTAGCTTCAATATTCTATAAACCGGAAAGCACACCAGTTTTCCTTTGGTTTATCGAATATTGAAGTTGGCGGTGGTTTTACCTGTTTCAATAGCAAACACTAAAAGGTGTTTTTCTAAAATGAAGCTTTTCAAGACGGATCTGTTCAATCTAATAGGTGATGAGTATTTGAACAATGTTTTGACTTGTGCATTCGAAAACGAAAAGTTTAATAAAGTAAAAAAAGAAAATTTAATGGATCGATTTCAAGCTTTCAGAAACCGAAGAGAAGAAATCTACACCCATGTGTTTAAATTTATTTATTATCGTTTTTTTATTTTTTTGTTGTTTACATTGTATGAAATACAGTAAAAAAATTGAACTTTAAAGTAAACAACGAACATAAAACAAATATGGTTAATGGGTATTGGGATTTTATTGGTTTGGGTTTTAAACTTTGGTTGGACTTTATTTGGTTTGAAGTTTTAATTTGGATGTGCTTTAAACACACAGGAGTAACATTATATATTTTTCAAGGTTAGCGAAATATAAAAACCAACAAAAAAATTCCACCACCAACGAAAAGTTGAGGGATAGCGGAGGCTATCGCTACCAAATCGTTTCCGCCTCTGCCACATGTAATGGTCATGTTGTGGAGGGGAAAAAATCTTAAAACAAGAGGAACACCCCCCTAGTTGTGAGCTTAGTTTTGGGTTGGAATGTTGCAGATACAGCGTTGGTGGGGGATTGGTTGTCCAATCACATGCTTAAATATCACCACATTACTCTGTTTTGAGCATAGTTATGGGGCGTTTTACCACTACGTCACTTTTACAAACTATCACTTGCTGACTGGGATGTCACGTGTCAGAAAACAACCGGTTGTGCTTAGATACCACTACGTGTGGTGTAAGCCTCTAATGAAGAGGGTAAGCACAAGTCAAAAGTAATACAGTCGGCGATGAAAAATCATATATAGAAAAAAAATGAATTTGTAAGGTATTTTCTAACTTGTAAACCATAATGGACAATCTACAATAAAAAATGAAATGATAAAATAAACACGCGAACTAATGAACTCATTATTAACGTCTACAATTAAAATAAAATCTACATCTATACATACTATTAAAGCAAACCTTCATTTTCATGTGTCAACATTCTAGACCCTCTACATATTGCCACCCAATGCCATGTCACCAACTGCCTTTCATACTCATACCAAGTCATCCACTACCCTATATTTTAACCTTAACAATTCACAAGTTTTTACCCTAAGCATATTTTTCTCTCTTTCTCTATTAGCAGGATCTCCTTTCACCCTCTCATATATTCCGGCTAATCTAGATCTAGATTTGTATTAATCATTTTCCGGTAAGTTTATATTTTATAATAAACTTCCGATTGTTGATATTGTATTTCCGGCAACATTATATTTTCTTCCGGTTATGTTTCCTCTAACATTTTTATCTTTATTTTCATTGTTAACTGATTTTATTAAAATCAGTTTAGGTTGTAAATCAAAAACGGCGATGAAGCTGATATGTGGACTATTTACGTTTTTCTTGTAATTTTTCCGGTTATTTGTTATACCTATAACAATGGTTGTCTTATATTTATTTGAAGTTTATATTTTTCCTGTTTTTTTTGTTTTACATGCTGTTCTTCTAGGTTCTAAATAAAAATCAGCTTCATCCATGGACAGTATCATTATTTCGTTTTTCCGGTAAGACACATTTAAATTATCCGGTTTATAAATTATAATTCTAATGTTCCATAATATCAATGTTATAAAAAAACTGTATTATTCCAGGTTATTTACCCGGTTGATTTACGAAAGATTTCATTATACTTTCTTAATCAAAATCGGAGATACCATGTTTATTATCATTATTTGTTATTTTCCTGTAAGGCATTCAAATTTTCCGGTTATAAATTAAATATCAAATGTTCCATAATATCAACATTAATATTCTACTTTAAAATTTCAGGTGAATATCACGACTGATACAAGCTAATTTCACTTTAAATTCTACAAAAAAATCTGATATACCATGGTCATTCTCACAATTTCGTTTTTCCGGTAACACCTTAAAAAATTTCTGGTTATTAATTATAATTAAAATAATCCATAATATCAATATTATTATTCGATTTTATTATTTCAGGTTATTGTCTGACTCATATAATCTAATTTCACGGATTGAGCATGACTTTATAGTATGTATTTTTTTATATTGATGTATATTTCTTTTTTGAATATTCATGTATATTTATTTTCATTAAATTTAGATAAAAGAAAATATTCATGTAATTAAAAAAATTAATAATAAAATGTACATTAATATATTTTTGTTTTTAAATAATATCCTTAAGTTATGCTTAATAATTATAACATTTTTAAACTCCTTTTAAATTTGGAATTTGACCAATCTTTAAACAAAGTTTCAAAGGTTTTAATACTCTCCATAATTTTAAACTCATTTCAAAATCTTTCCATAATTTTTTGAAGTTTTCAAATTAACACGATTTGATTTTCATTTTTGTAATCATTTTTAAATTAATTAGTCATATTAGTAAAATTAGAACCAATTTGATTTTAATTTTTGTGATTTGGCATTAACTTTTGTAATTATCTCTATATATATAATTTTTTTGAGAACAATAAACTATTCATTATCATAAAAATGATGTTGTTTTAGTCATCACCAAAATATATTAGGTATGAACATCTGGTCATTATTTCATGTTTTAAATATTATGTCTAAGGTAACTCACATTACAACTTTTTTAACCAAGCTTAGGTGTTAAAAAATTATTTTGGTGTTAGTATTGATTTTAATCTTTTTAATATTATTATATTTGAACCTTAATGATAGTTTAAATTATTTTAATTGTGTTTAGTTTTCATAACAAAATTTTACCTTTTTAGTTTATATATTTTTAATTATGTGTGTTTAACTTTCCTCAGATTTAACTTATTTAATAAACTAGAATAAATAATCATTTTCATATTTAAAAAACTGATTGTCAAACTAAAATACTTTTCATAATTGTAATGTAATCTTACTTTAATTTACATAAATTTTAATTATTAATTGATACTAAAATTATAACCGCGTTATTTTTAGAACAAAATATTCAAATTGACATAATTTCTAATAATCAATATTTAATATATCATAAATTAAATAAACGTTTTATCATCATTTATAAATATTATTCGGCACGTATGATTTAGTGAATATTATTAAACATGAAAACTTTTCATAATTTATTAATATTATTATTCCCATAAATCAAGATATTTCAAATTATTTTTATCTTTACATGGAAGACCAAAGTTAAACTTATATTTCGGTCACTTATAAGTTTACCATTCGATATCGTATTCTTCATTGCTATTCCATCATAACTACATCCAAAGTTCAATATTTTCGCTGCAACCATGTAATTTCTTCAACGAATTATTAATATACATTTCAAATTTTTTTCAAAAATTAAATTACACACATATTGTTTTCTTATTGTTATTATTTATAATAGATTCAATTGATTATGGGATTTGTAACATCCTAAATTTTTATAATAATAAATAAAGGAATTTATGTTTGTTAAATGTGTGTTAATATTTAATTAAGATTAAATATAACAAAGGAGTATGGACTTGGATTATTAAAAGATGGACTAAAGTGTGGTGATGAGCCTTAGGTCCATGGTCTTAAGAGAGTATAAATACTCCCTTAAACCTCCCAAAAACCCTAAAACCCTCATTTCTTACATTCCAAGTTCCCTACACACTCTAAAACACACACATACACCTCCTCACATATGGCCGTGACCAAGAAGAAGGATTCAAGACCAAAACCGAGCTAGATCTTGATAGATCTTGGATATACAATCAAGATACAAGATTATTGTTGCATATCAAAGCTAACTGTAGCCTAAAAACGCATAAAGGTATGTTCTTTACGTATAAAGGTTTCGTTTTTATGGACGTTTTTCCCTAAAACTTAACCCTAGAGCAAATCGGGTTTAGATGTATCATAAAAATATGAACTTAATGATAAAAATGGACTATATAAACACAACGGTATATACGGCTCGTATGTGGAACCCTAGATCTAGCCTAAGAACGTTTTAGCACATAAAGGTTCAAGCTTTATGGATATATGGGCTAGGTCTTAAACGAAAATGAAAATGGGAACGTTTATGGGTTAATATAATATAAAAAGGGTTTGAATGTTGGATTACATAAATGATAAAATATGCATGATAATAACAATAATAAAAGTAAGGGCAATAGCATAGTGGGTATGTTTGAACCCCACATGGTTCGATTAGAAAGAAAGGAGGAAAAAAAGGATGTATTCAAACCCCTCTTGACTAGATTAGAACGAAGGAAAGTCAGGGGAGAAAAGAATACAAAGGCATCCATTCGAATATATATATATATATATATGGTATTCGAATGCATCTAAATTCGCATACCATTCTCTTGTGTTTAAGTGTTTACTAGAATATAAGGGTTCATGATACAGGCCATTCGCATACATGATGAATTTGATTACAACATACATTCGCATACAATTTATATACTCGAATACATGGCAGACTCGCATACAATACATATACTCGAATACACTGATGGATTCGATTACAATGTATATAGTCGAATACATTGATGATTCGCATACAATGTATAAAGTCGAATACATTGATGGTTCGCATACAAAGGACATTTCGAATACAATGCCTTGCTGTAACACCCCGACCGAAGGCGGATTATACATCGGGGCGCCACATATTGCTTCATTACTCGCGACACTATTGGTGTCAATATTTATTAATACACATTTTATCGCGCACGCGCAGCGGGGAAAATAAAGAACATAAATCAAACATAAATCAATATATTATAAATTATAACATTCAAACAACATTAACTTGTCTTGATACATTTTAATTCTAGGTCCAAAAGTAAAAACGTCCTACGTGTCCACAAGCTCCAAAACAGCTACTGCAAACCTGAACATGTGTTAAAATAAACGTCAAACACTTGCGTGTTGGTGAGAAATCAAGTTTAATAGATAACCATAGATAATCATAGATAATAACAGCAAATCTGCGCACAACACGTGTATGTCTAGAGTTTAACAAGGGTGTAATCAGATTGTGATCAAGCCTAAGATAGTTCATAGATCATAGTTCAATCCATGCTCCCAATTGAGCATAAAAACGAGAAAACATCTGTGCAAGTGTAAACAAAGAAAACCGTAAACGATAGGTCTCCCGTGTTCAACTAATGGTACCAACGGAACTGCGGAATAGGCCGAACAAAGCGGTTAATGATACACATACAAATAAACAGCCAAGTAAACGTCCTCAACACATGGGATACTGCGCGACTAAAATTTCATAAACAGTTTAAGACTCAGTTTTGTATGAACACATGAACATCCCAAAGCATTTAAAAATAAAAAAGGGATTAGATACGAGATAACTCACTTGATAAAGATGCGATGTAAGATAATGCAAGAACCAACTCTTAAACAAGCAAAGTTAACCTATAATTAAAGATTATGTTTCAACGATCGGTTTTAGGTCTAGGTAATAAGTTAGCATAATTAATAAGTAAATTATTATATATAATATATTACCGGAAAAGCAGGAAGAACAAGGAGAAAGACGGAGGCAAGAGAGGAGGCGGCAGGAGGACAACGGCAGAGAGCAAGAGGGAGGGAGAGATAATAAGTGTAGTGTGTGAAGTGTTAAGAAAATAGTATTATATTTATAGGCAAACCCTAGGGGACATAAACCCTAGAAAAGATCTCCAAAAGAAAAGATAACAGCAAAAAGATTCCAAAAGCAAGATCTCAAAAGATAACAAAAGATATCAAAAGCAAAAAGTAAAAGATCTCAAAAGATAACAAAAGATATCAAAAGCAAAAAGTAAAAGATCTCAAAAGATATGGCAGCAGGAAAAGAGGAAAAGCAAAAGGGAAAGCTGTCAGGGAACAGTAAAAAGCATGGGCGGAGACAGAAAAAGGTACAGGTTAAGCATGGCAAAAGCAGATCCTCAAAAGATAATGTCAGTCACTTTCTGTCAACCAATGGGGTTGGTGCGCATGCTGCGCCGAAAGTAACTTTTCAGACAAAGCAGATTAGGTCAACAGCTCAAAAGATAAGACAACACAAAAGCAAACGGCTAGATTTAAACAGAACTCAAAGGGTTCAGCGCGAGAAGGCTGAGTGCGCGAGCGCGAAGGCTGGCACAACAATCCTTAGCGCGCTGCGGGAAGAATCACAAATCCTTAGCGCACTGCGAGAACATAAATTCCTAGCGCGCCGCGGGAACTACAAATTCTTAGCGTGCTGCGTGAAGAACTAGAATTCTTAGCGCATCGCGGGAAGAACATACATTCTTCGCGCGCTGCGAGAAGAGTTCTCTTCACGCATTGCAGGAACAAGATGTCTTCACGCAGGCTTCCTTAGCGCGTGGAGCTGCAGACATCCTTAGGCGGGAAGAACCAAAGGACAAGCAAAGGAGGGTTCAAGGCTTAAGGGTTAAGCAGGAGGGCGGGACGGCGACAAGACAAAGAGGCGGGACGACAAGAAAGGAAGGCGGGACGGCAAGAAAGGAAGGCGGGACGGCGGAAAGAAAGGGGAAGAGAAAGAGGCGGGAATGAACAAATAAATATATATAATTTACTCAGTTAAATTTACAAAGATTAATAATAAACTTTAAATCATAAAAAGAAACGGATCAGAGAAACGGGTACCTGGGTCGGGTCGGATTCGGGCAGTTGTCACAGTCTCCCCTACTTTAAGAAATTTCGTCCCGAAATTTAACTCGTAGTAGGTGGCGCAGAGAAAAGGTACGGGTACTTGATCTTCATCTGATCTTCCCTTTCCCACGTGAACTCGGCTCCGCGCTTGGACTGCCAACGAACTTTAACAATAGGGATGCGACTGCGCTTGGTTTTCTTCACCTCGCGATCCATAATCTCCACGGGCTTCTCAACAAAATGCATAGACTCATCAACTTGAACTTCATCAAGAGGAATGTGAAGGTTCTCGTCAGCTAAACACTTCTTGAGATTGGATACATGGAAAGTTGGATGCACATTACTGAGCGCGAGCGGCAGGTCGAGTTTGTAGGCAACTTTTCCTATACGCGCGAGAATCTTGAATGGCCCAACATAACGAGGCGCAAGTTTACCTTTCTTCCCAAAGCGGACAACACCCTTCCAAGGCGACACTTTGAGGAGAACAAGATCACCAACTAGAAATTCGAGAGGCTTTCGCCTGCGATCAGCATAACTCTTCTGTCGGCTTCTGGCAGTCAGCAGATGATCACGGATCTTGGCGATTTTATCGGTTGTCTCTTGAACTAGTTCGGGTCCTGTGATTTGAGTTTCACCCACTTCGCTCCAACAGATCGGGGAGCGGCACTTACGACCGTAAAGTGCTTCAAATGGGGCCATACCAATACTAGAATGATAGCTGTTATTATAAGAAAACTCGATCAAAGGTAGGTGTGAATCCCAATTACCTCCAAAATCAAGAACACAAGATCGAAGCATATCTTCAAGAGTTTGAATAGTTCGCTCAGACTGACCGTCAGTCTGAGGATGATATGCCGTACTCATGTCCAAGCGAGTTCCTAGCGCAGATTGGAGAGATTTCCAAAAGCGAGATATAAAACGGCCATCGCGATCGGATATGATGCTCAAAGGAGTACCATGGCGGCAGACGATTTCCTTGACGTAAAGCTGCGCGAGATGCTCAACATGGTAGGTTTCACGAATGGGCAGAAAATGAGCAGACTTGGTCAAACGATCCACTATTACCCAAATGCTATCATGTTTGCTTGCTGTCAAAGGTAACTTGGTAATAAAGTCCATTGCTATACCTTCCCACTTCCACGTAGGAATTTCTGGTTGTTCGAGCAAACCAGATGGGCGTTGGTGTTCAGCTTTAACTTTAGAACAAGTCAGGCACTTAGCTACGAACACAGCAATATCCTTTTTCATGCCAGGCCACCAATAAGTAATGCGCAAATCCTTGTACATCTTATCAGCGCCAGGATGAATAGAATATCGAGATTTGTGCGCTTCACAAAGGATATCAGCGCGAAGATTCTCATCACAAGGGATCCAGATGCGATTGATATAGCAGAGAATTCCACTCAGATTAGGGACAAAATGCGCTTCCGCGCCACACGCTAACTCGGCACGAAGGTTGCCATTGCTGATGGATGCGCGCTGCGAGTCGCGAATGCGCGATTCAAGACCGTTTAGGATCGGCGCGAAATGAAGCTGGGTGCGCGGCAAGATACAGTTAAGCTGGCTGGGTTTACGGCTGAGCGCATCAGCTACCACATTAGCTTTACCAGGGTGATACCGGATCTCACAATCGTAATCGCTGATGAGTTCGTTCCATCGGCGTTGTCTCATGTTAAGTTCCTTTTGATCAAAGATATGCTGAAGGCTTTTATGGTCAGTGTAGAGGATACACTTGGTACCATAGAGGTAGTGTCTCCAGATTTTCAAGGCAAATACAACTGCACCAAGTTCGAGATCGTGAGTTGTATAATTCTTTTCATGAACCTTGAGTTGCCTTGATGCGTAAGCGATAACCTTGCCTCGTTGCATAAGAACACAACCGAGACCTTGGTTGGATGCATCGCAATACACGACAAAATCATCATTACCCTCAGGTAGCGCAAGAACAGGAGCTTCACACAACAATCGCTTGAGCGTCAGAAAGGCTTCTTCTTGCTTCGAGCCCCAAATATACGGTTTACCTTTGTGCGTCAGAGCTGTTAAAGGCAAAGCGATCTTTGAGAAGTTCGAAATGAAACGCCGGTAATAACCAGCTAAGCCCAGAAAGGAACGGATCTCAGAAGGAGAGGATGGCGTAATCCAGTTCTTGATTGCTTCAATCTTGGATGGGTCGACATGAATACCCATCTTGTTTACAACATGACCAAGAAACTGTACTTCATCAGACCAAAATTCACACTTGGAAAGCTTAGCATAGAGTTGCTCGGCTCTAAGCTTTTGCAATACCATTCGGAGATGTTGCTCATGCTCGGTTTTGGTCTTAGAATACACCAGAACATCATCGATAAACACGATCACGAATTTATCCAAGAAAGGCCTACACACCCGATTCATAAGATCCATGAAAACGGCGGGTGCGTTGGTTAGACCGAAGGACATGACCAAGAATTCAAAATGGCCATAACGAGTACGAAAAGCAGTCTTCGGAACATCTTCATCGCGGATACGCAACTGATGATAACCAGAACGGAGATCGATCTTGGAGAAACAAGAGGCACCTTGGAGTTGATCAAAGAGATCGTCAATACGCGGTAAGGGATACCGGTTCTTAATGGTGAGTTTGTTCAACTCGCGGTAATCAATACACATGCGAAACGATCCATCTTTCTTTTTAACGAACAACACCGGAGCACCCCAGGGCGAAGAGCTAGGGCGAATGAATCCTTTAGCGGTCAACTCCTGAAGTTGGCTTGCTAATTCTTGCATTTCAGCGGGTGCAAGACGATAAGGAGATTTGGCTACGGGGGAAGCACCAGGGACAAGATCAATACGAAACTCGACTTCACGAGCGGGAGGGATACCAGGAAGATCATCAGGAAAAACTTCAGGAAAATCACGCACAACAGGGATATCGCGAAGCTTCTTTCCTTCATCGGGTTTAACCACATGGGCTAGAAATGCAATACACTTCTTCCGCATGAGTTTCCGGGCTTCAGCGCAAGACATAAGCTTAAGACCGCGGGAGGGTTTCTCGCCAAAGATATGAAGATCACCATCTTCACGAGGAATGCGAATCAACTTCTTAGCGCAAATAACTTCGGCGCGATTATGCGAGAGCCAATCCATACCAATGATAACATCAAAACTTCCAAGAGGCATAGGAATGAGGTCAATTAGAAAATCGTTTTCGTTAAGGTTCAGCGTGCAATCTTTAATCACAGCGTTTATTAAAATAGTTTCACCATTAGCCAATTCAACTGAAAAATCTTCTTTTAAATCGCTGCGCGGTCGCGCAAGCTTCTGCTCGAAGGCGCGAGAAATAAAACTTCTATCGGCGCCAGTATCAAAAAGTACAGATGCATAGTGACCGTTAAGTAAAAATGTACCATTAACTACGTCATTATTCGCTTGCGCTTGGTGCGCTGTTATGTTAAAGGCTCGGCCTCGCGCCACTTGGTTCGAAATTTGGTTCACCGGATTCGCTTGAGTAATCTGGACTTGTAGCCTCGGGCACGCGTTCCGGAAATGACTGGGATCACCGCAGTTATAGCACGACCTGGGTCGTGGATTCTGGTAAGTTGGTTGTGGGTTATGCGGGTAGGCTGGTGGTGTTTGCACAATTGGGTTGGCTGAAGGGACTCTACAGTACTCAGTAGTGTGACCAGTGCGGCCACATCTGCTACATTGTCGACACGGGGTTTGAGGTGGGTGATGAAGTCTACAGGTTGGGCAGAAGGGTTGGTTTCCTGTGTAAGGTTTCTTAGTTGGCGGGGCAGGAAGTGCTGGAGTGGTTAAGGCATAGTTGTGGACTGCAGGAGGTGCTGGGTAGGTTGACAGTGGGTTAGGCGCGTAAACTGGGGATTGATAAATGGGTTGTTGGACAATGGGAGGGTTGGTAAGCGCATAGGCTCTGCGCTTGCGTTTGGGGTTATTATGGTGTGAGGGTTCTGGTTTGGTTTCTGATGGTTCAGGGACAGTCTTGGTGGGTTTGGTCTTCTCAGCTCCCCGCAGGAACAGGGTTCCTGCTCTGACATGGTTGTCGCTGAGCACAGCGGCCAACTCGATGGCGTCAGAGAGGGTTGCTGGGTTTCTGGCCCATACGGAGTCTTGAATTTCCATGGGGAGACCCCCAAGGAACTTCTCGATGGCTCGGCGGGTAGGGGTAACAAGGTGAGGGACCAGTAAGCTTAGCTCGTGGAAGCGCGTCGCGTACTCGCGCGCTTCGCCGCTGTACTGTTTCAAGTTCCAGAATTCTTCTTCCAGGCGCTTGACTTCGTTGGGAGGGCAGAATTCTCGCATTAGGAGATCCTTAAATTCTTCCCAAGGTACGCTAGAAGCAGCTTCTGCGCCACGCGCATGAGCTACTCCATTCCACCATGTAAGCGCCCTAGATTCCAGGACACTTGAGGCATAGAGGGTTCGTCTGTCTGAAGGGCATTGGGTATGGAGGAATGTGTTTTCAATTTTCTCCAGCCACTGGAGCATCACGGTGGCTCCCTCGAGACCTGTGAACTTGGGTGGTTTACCCGCATGAAAGGATTTAATGTTGTATCCGGAGGTGTTGGCATTGTTTTGGTTTAAGGCTTGGGCTATTGCGGCGGCCATTTCCTGGGAACGTTGCTGTTTACGCCTGCGCGATGCTTCTCTCTGGCGATAGCGAGCTGATAGTGGAGGCATTCTATAAAAGTTTTAGTTTTAGTTAATAACTTGGTTTCAGCGCAAAGTATAACCTTATAAAACTTGTTTCGCGAAGTTACATGCTATCAAATGCTGAAGTAAAACATGAATTTAAATGCAAACTTAATACAGATAACGAATTCGAATTTGGGAATCGACAATTCATGTACCACCATGACTTTCCGAATTCTCAATTTAAAATAGCTAGTAAACGAGTATTGGAGATTGACGATTCATGTATCACCATGACTTTCCAATCTTCAATATAAAATATACAAGAAAATGAGTATTGGAGGTTGACAATTCATGTATCACCATGACTTTTCAAGTCTCCAACCTCAGAACATAATCGTAAATGGAAATTGAAAATCAACTATTCATGTATCACCATGACTTTTCGGATCTTCAAATCCCAACAAACGAATATGTAAGTAAAATAAAAATCGAAATTCAACAAAAATCGAAATATCGCGAAATAAAACATAAAATCATATACTGCGCAAGTGCGAGCATATTCATAAATAACGAGTAATTAACAATAAGCGCGCAAACATGAGATTTCTCTCATGCGCGAGAAGGGACTCTTAGGTATTCTAGGCCGTTACGTCTAACCACCTATCCTAAAGTCAACGAGCTCTGATACCAATCTGTAACACCCCGACCGAAGGCGGATTATACATCGGGGCGCCACATATTGCTTCATTACTCGCGACACTATTGGTGTCAATATTTATTAATACACATTTTATCGCGCACGCGCAGCGGGGAAAATAAAGAACATAAATCAAACATAAATCAATATATTATAAATTATAACATTCAAACAACATTAACTTGTCTTGATACATTTTAATTCTAGGTCCAAAAGTAAAAACGTCCTACGTGTCCACAAGCTCCAAAACAGCTACTGCAAACCTGAACATGTGTTAAAATAAACGTCAAACACTTGCGTGTTGGTGAGAAATCAAGTTTAATAGATAACCATAGATAATCATAGATAATAACAGCAAATCTGCGCACAACACGTGTATGTCTAGAGTTTAACAAGGGTGTAATCAGATTGTGATCAAGCCTAAGATAGTTCATAGATCATAGTTCAATCCATGCTCCCAATTGAGCATAAAAACGAGAAAACATCTGTGCAAGTGTAAACAAAGAAAACCGTAAACGATAGGTCTCCCGTGTTCAACTAATGGTACCAACGGAACTGCGGAATAGGCCGAACAAAGCGGTTAATGATACACATACAAATAAACAGCCAAGTAAACGTCCTCAACACATGGGATACTGCGCGACTAAAATTTCATAAACAGTTTAAGACTCAGTTTTGTATGAACACATGAACATCCCAAAGCATTTAAAAATAAAAAAGGGATTAGATACGAGATAACTCACTTGATAAAGATGCGATGTAAGATAATGCAAGAACCAACTCTTAAACAAGCAAAGTTAACCTATAATTAAAGATTATGTTTCAACGATCGGTTTTAGGTCTAGGTAATAAGTTAGCATAATTAATAAGTAAATTATTATATATAATATATTACCGGAAAAGCAGGAAGAACAAGGAGAAAGACGGAGGCAAGAGAGGAGGCGGCAGGAGGACAACGGCAGAGAGCAAGAGGGAGGGAGAGATAATAAGTGTAGTGTGTGAAGTGTTAAGAAAATAGTATTATATTTATAGGCAAACCCTAGGGGACATAAACCCTAGAAAAGATCTCCAAAAGAAAAGATAACAGCAAAAAGATTCCAAAAGCAAGATCTCAAAAGATAACAAAAGATATCAAAAGCAAAAAGTAAAAGATCTCAAAAGATAACAAAAGATATCAAAAGCAAAAAGTAAAAGATCTCAAAAGATATGGCAGCAGGAAAAGAGGAAAAGCAAAAGGGAAAGCTGTCAGGGAACAGTAAAAAGCATGGGCGGAGACAGAAAAAGGTACAGGTTAAGCATGGCAAAAGCAGATCCTCAAAAGATAATGTCAGTCACTTTCTGTCAACCAATGGGGTTGGTGCGCATGCTGCGCCGAAAGTAACTTTTCAGACAAAGCAGATTAGGTCAACAGCTCAAAAGATAAGACAACACAAAAGCAAACGGCTAGATTTAAACAGAACTCAAAGGGTTCAGCGCGAGAAGGCTGAGTGCGCGAGCGCGAAGGCTGGCACAACAATCCTTAGCGCGCTGCGGGAAGAATCACAAATCCTTAGCGCACTGCGAGAACATAAATTCCTAGCGCGCCGCGGGAACTACAAATTCTTAGCGTGCTGCGTGAAGAACTAGAATTCTTAGCGCATCGCGGGAAGAACATACATTCTTCGCGCGCTGCGAGAAGAGTTCTCTTCACGCATTGCAGGAACAAGATGTCTTCACGCAGGCTTCCTTAGCGCGTGGAGCTGCAGACATCCTTAGGCGGGAAGAACCAAAGGACAAGCAAAGGAGGGTTCAAGGCTTAAGGGTTAAGCAGGAGGGCGGGACGGCGACAAGACAAAGAGGCGGGACGACAAGAAAGGAAGGCGGGACGGCAAGAAAGGAAGGCGGGACGGCGGAAAGAAAGGGGAAGAGAAAGAGGCGGGAATGAACAAATAAATATATATAATTTACTCAGTTAAATTTACAAAGATTAATAATAAACTTTAAATCATAAAAAGAAACGGATCAGAGAAACGGGTACCTGGGTCGGGTCGGATTCGGGCAGTTGTCACACTTGCCATGCTCAATTTCGAATACAAGCCCCTTAGAATTAAGAATGTATCCTAACTCATACCATTCGAAGTCAGCAAAGAAAGAAAGGAAAGAAAGATAAGAAAAAGAATACAAGGAAGATTCGAATACCCAAGTATTCGAATACAATTGTATTCACATACAAAAGTATTCGAATACAATGTATTTGAATGCAGGGGACTCAAATACGAAGATAACCAAATACGGTATGTGTTTAAGTAAAATGTATTCTAATGGATTAGACCCTCCGTTAGAATAGACCAGACTTAGCCTTTTTGCTGAAACCCGAATAATGTGAATAGGACAAGTATTGATACATGTAATTAATGTAGAGTTAGCCGAGCTCGGTTAAAGAAAGAGATAACCATTAACAACGAGCGTAACAGGATCTAGATGAGTTTCTAGCCCCATTCGTTGTTGTGTTTTTGGGGCTGTGTACATACTCGATATGATTAGTTATTAGACTTACCATAAGTGGTAAGTGTATGCGTTATATGATTTATGTATGGATGAATGCTTGACGGCGCGTGAAAGATCTTCGGATATTGCATGTACTACTAGGTGATAGTTTAAGGATATGATTGTTATATATGATGTATGTAAGTATGACAGTTTTAATTACGAATGTATATGAAGGTATGGTATGGTAAATGTGGAAGAAAGGGGACCGAGCCCTAATAATTCTCGAGGCAAAAAGGGAACCGAGCCCTAATAATTCTTAAGGCAGAAAGGGAACCGAGCCCTTATAATTCTCGAGGCAAGTTGGGAACCGAACCCTAATAATACTCGAGGCAGAGAGGGAACCGGGCCCTAATAATACTCGAGGCAGTAGGGCGTAATGCTCTTTAAAACGTGGAAGTATGTAAAGTAAGGTTTAATCTAAAAGTATGAAACAAAGGAAAGAACGAAAGAAAGAAAGAAAGTATGTAGTTATGTATGTATGAAATAAAAGGTAAGTAAGCTATATAATATGCATCTTCGGGTGCGTATGTATAAGTATGTGAATGTATTGTATGTTACGTGATTAACTAGAACTCACTCAGCGTAGCTGACTTTTAGTATGTGTGCAGGTGAGTATGATGAGGCAGCTAGCTTGAGCGGGGCACATGGCAGATGAATAAGAGACTGACATTTGAAGACTCGTGATGCCTTATAATTGATGTTTTAATTTTGGAAGACAAGAATGTTTGTTTAAGACATGTTTATGAATTATTATGTAATTATTAATGAAAGTTTTATATTTCGCGAAAGTTTTAATTAACTGTAATATTTAGAACTGTGTTTACGAGTAAATCCAACGTCCAATGTAGGGCACCGGTAACGGGGCCTTACAGGATTCCACACCCAAAACATAATTATATTTTTATATTCACCGTTTTAAATTTGGTTATGTATATTTAATTTTTATTTGAAGTTGTGTTCCTAATATTTTTACAATTAAACTGTTCTTACGTTTGCAGTCGAGCAGGTCCAAGAGATTCACATTACAAAGTTGATCATTCATTTCAAAGTTTATATTGTTAGGATAAAGGAGACGATGGTTGTGGGAGATACAGTGGAGAATTTATTTAGGTTGTATATCAAAATGTGAATAATAAAAAATATTTATTTAAACAATTGAAATTTGAATTCTTGACCACTTATATTAAGTTTACAAAAATAGGTTATACAATTGGACTTTGACCATATTTTCAAAACCTGAATTTCAATAGGTTAATAATTTTACTGAATTTGTCTATTTTTATTAATATGATTTGACTCTAATTTTGGTAACTATGTACGTTATTATAATTTTAATAATAATAATAATAATTTATTCTCATATCTATTTATACACTAGGTTAGATACCCGTGTACAACACGGGTTTAACAAATTTAATTTTATAAACATTTGAAATATAAATAATAAAAAAGTCTTGATAAACAAATTTGAGTATTAAATATAATAGGTACAAACATACTATCCGGTTAAATAATATATATTTTTTTAATATTACATTTATCACAAAAAATGCAAAATATAAAGTGATCGAACACAAAATAAATGTTTGTTAAAAAATTAAGTTGAATAATAGATACAATAATACATAATCAAGTATCAACCCAAGTCTAGAATATTGAATTAGTTGGTCTTCTAAAATAGAACCGTACTTAGTCCCTTAAAAGTTGGTTCAATTTTTAGATCTGTTTGTCAACGAAAGATTTTCTGGGCATTCTTCACATGCTTGGGTTTTGTGTTGTTGTTAGGTAGTGCGGGCCTATAAATAAAGTAGCAAGAATTCTCTTGGATATGTTCTTTAAACTTGGGAAAGTAAGGTTTGAACACGCTTATTATATTCCTGAAAATTTAACCTAGTTGTGATAGTTGAATATTAAATAAATAAAAAATGATGTTAAATATTTACAGGGTCGTCTCATCGTGCCCGGAGGCCTAAACCGAGACAAAAATTCGAGGCCCTTTTGAATAACGATTTTTTACTTTCCATTTGACAATTTTTAACCCAAAAACCATATCAAACATATAAATCTAACTGCATGCCATAAATGTTAAATAAATAAAACTAAGTTGTTTGAATCACAAGATAAAGGGATTATTGTGGTCAAATGAGTATTCTTCACTATTTTTATTTTCTTTTATAATATTAAATCCTTAAACTTATGGTGGCCCTAGGAATGTGGAGGCCAAAGGTTGTTGCCTTACTTGGCTGAACCTAGAGCCGGCATTTAATATTTTAGCTCCTCATCATAAAAATCATTTCAATTTACCAAATTTCGTTAGCACATTTTTTGTTTGGTTTTATCTGTTGTCTCTCAATTTAATCAAAAAAAATTTTTGCCTCCATTACGTGTTAGAGACATTGATAGAAGAATTAATTGCATAATTTGTTGTGTATGGTAATTAATAAAATATTACAAAATATGATGATCAATGCAGGAAAACAGAAAAACATACTTGGATGGTAAAAACCTTTTACCAAAAGATGTAGAAGAGTTAATCATATATGTTTTTTCATCACGTTATGGTATTTATAACATAATAGAATTATGAATCATTTAATGAGTTAATCGGTAATTTGGAAAGAAAACAATTATTTTGAGTATGAATCAATCAATTTATTTTTTAAGGATTACATGTAATTTAAAAAAATATCCTTAATTTGATTAAAATGTCAAAAATATGCAATTAACATAAATACTTGAAATTTAAAATTCAAACATAATATGAGGTGTAATTAGCAATATTTAAATCTTTGTAGAATCTTTTTAATTTAGAGAAGTATAATTATGGCGTAAATTACGGAAACAACTTAATTAGGAGTTTATGTTTAAATAAGTAAGATATATTGTATGTTTAAATTAGTTGACTCTAATTAATAAGTAGAATGACAAAATACTAAATTATAATAGCTATTTATATATGGTATATATTCTGTTAATTGGGTCGGGTATGGATATGAACCGAGTTTGTAAAATGAGTGTGGCGGGAGGCGGGAAATTAAGAGGAATTGTGGGCTAGAAAGAGGACACGTGACATAAGGAAACCTTTATTTATTAATTAGTATAAATTTGTTCTCATTGTTCTTATCACTTTACATATTGATTTACACTTTTATGTATATAAATTATTTTCAAATTCGAATTCTCAACATTTATATGAAGTTTAAAAAAATATGTTACACAGTTGGACTTTGACTATATTTTAAAAAACCGAATTTGAATAAATTAATCATTTAAATTTAAAACATATATGTATATTTTATGTTTTCTATAATTCCCGGCCATGTGTTACACGGGTCACTCGTTAGGTTATTTAATTCAAAAGTAGATTTTTTTTTCAAGATGGTAATTTACTAACTATATATATATTTCTAGTCTGACTTTTGTTAGAAAGAATTCGAATTTGCAGCAGTTAAGCAAGTCTAAAAGACTCATAATACAGAGTTGATCATTCATTTCAAACTTCATATTGCATCAAGGAGATGGAGATTGTGGGTTATAGTTTACTTTTAATTCGTAGTTTGGTACCATATTGTTCTTTTATATTATTAGATTATAAATATGTTTTGGTATATTGTTAGTTTAAAAATACTAGCTGAACTATTATGGATTTGGTACTATGACCCGGGTTTGAAAAAATTAAGTATATTTTTTACAAGTTCTTATGTTATTGTTTTTATATTTTCAACCATGTGTAACACGGGCTCAAGTTATAAAATGGATATTGTAAGGCCCCGTTACCGGTGCCCTACATTAGACGTTGGATTTACTCATTAACATAGTTCTAAATATCATAGTTAATTAAAACTTTACCGCGGAATAAAAAAAACTTCAAACCAATATATTAAATAACCATCAATTCTTGTTTTAACGAGCATTCAAATCGTTTAAACGTAAAACATTGTCTTTTGAATAACATAACACATCCTTGAGATGTCAGTATCTTCAATTCCATGCCATGTGTTCCCCTGAAGCGACCTGCCTCATTTTACTCACCTGCGTGCATGCTAAAAGTCAGCTACGCTGAATGAGTTCTAGTTAAAAAAATAACTTACTTTCCATACACATATGCGTGCCCGTAGGTACTCATTACATACTTAACCTGCTCGTCATTCTTTCATTATATTCATAACTAATCTTACATTATAAAGAGCATTTCGCCCTACATACCTCGGATAATATTAGGGTCCGGTCACCCTCCATCCTCGGATATTATTAAGGTACGGTCACCCGCCATCCTAGGATATTATTAGGATCCAGTCACCCTCCATCCTCGGATATTATTAGGGTCCGGTACCATCCATCCTCGGATATTATTAGGGTCTGGTGTCCCGTTTTTCCTATTATGATATCATACCTTATCATATGTATGTTTGTAAGTTTCATACGTACTCACATCGTCCATCCATCTTATACACAATCATATCATCGAACCATCACATGGCAGTGCGTGCAATATCCGATGATCGTTCACACACCGACAAGCTTTCTTTCACGTTTAAGATATACATAAATAACATAAAAATTCATACATCATACATAGTAATCATATCTTTAACTACCACCTGGCGGTACATGCAATATCCGAAGATCGTTCACACACCGTCAAGCAATCATCATACATAAATCATACAAGGAATACACTAACCACTTAAGGTAAGTGTATTAACTATCACATCGAGTATGCACATAGCCCTGAAAACATAACAAGGAAGTGGGGCTAGAAACTCACCTGAACTCGGTTACATTCACCTTTTATGGTTATTCCTTTCTTGAGCTGTGCACGACTAACTGTATAAAAATTATACGTATCAATTTAACTATCACTACCCATATTGTGTTTTAAGTTTAATTATTATCCTCAACGAACGGGGGGCCCGGGGGCAGCGCCCTTGGCAGCGGGGTTCTAGGGGTGGTAGCCCCTAGCGGGGTCCAAGGGGCAGAGCCCCTGGCTGGGGTTAAGCTGCCAGGTCAACTTGGAAAAATTTTATTTTCATTTACTGTCTTAACACATTTTCCATTAGGATTTCATGATAATATTTTATTGTTAACCTCTCAATCCTTTAAGGTGTCTTCTATAATTTAATAAAGTTCAAGGCCTATTTTCTAATTAAATCATTCATTTTCTAAGTCCAGGGACTGTTCTGTCATTTTATTAACCTTCCAGTTCGTTACTCAGTTCTTAACGAATTGACTATCATAACGAACTGGCTCTGGTAATGAATTGGACCTTATGATTAAACTGGTCCTTTTAACGAACTTAACCTTTAACGAACTGAACCCTTAACGAACTGGGGGTTCATTCGTCAGTTCTCCCTTAACGAACTACTTAACGAATTAACATAACGAATTTGCTTAACGAATTAGTTAGCGAATGAAGCTAGTTCGTTATTCTTCCATAGAGAATTGGCTTAACGAATCAGGGGTTAATTCGTTATCTTTTCCTTAACGAATTTGGATACGAACTAGGGCTAGTTGTAACATCCCACCTTCGGTTATAATAATAAAATAAACTTCGTCTATTTTATAGTGGGTCGTTATCGGTTTAGATAAATAGAATATGAGTTGGGCTAGTGTTGGGTTAAATGGATATGGGTTATGGACTTGGGTTATAAAAGAAAGAAGGAGAGACCATGGGCTTAAGCCCATGATCCCTAAATATATAAACCATAATCACCACTAAATTCCTCATTTTACACATATTCCATACACCACCAAAACACACACTTAAGCCTTCTCTCTAGTTCTCTCCCTATCTAAACCGAAACCAAGAAAGAATCCGAGCACCGACCCGAGGTAATGATAGTTTTATATTGTATTAGCTTAAACCGTTAGATATAGTCATGAAACGACGAGACGACACCGTTAAACCATTTAAGTCACGAGATCCGGGTGGAATCGGGTATAAACCGAACTTATGATGAGCTTAGGGGTCACCCTAGCTCGGATCTGGATCGAACGGGACGAAAAACGGTGAAAAAAGAGTTAAAACTCGTTTTTTCCGGCGTGTTCGCGGTTTTCCGACGGCTTTCCGGCGGCGGCGCCGTAAAGGCGGCTGAGTATTTTTAGGATGTCAGAGAATGTTTCTGACATTCTCTGATAAACCCTAACCCTGATTCGTTAACGAACCAGGTGTGATTCGCCTAGTGATTCGCTAAAGAAAGCATAGCGAACTAGCCTTAGTTCGCGTCCAGATTCGTTAAAGGAAAAGAACAACGAACTAGCCCATTTCGCTACGGTCTAGTTCGTATAAGGATCAGTTCTCTATATGGACCAGTTCGTGAAAGGGTCCAATTCGTCATAAGGACCAGTTCGTTATAATGCTTGATTCGTTACAAAGCCAGATTCGTTATAATGGTTAATTCGCTATGAACTCCCATTCGTTAAGGATTGAATAGCGAATTAGAACTTTGAAAGAATAACAGAACAGTCCCTTGAATTAGAAAAGAATGATTTAATTACAAAGAAGCCCTTGGATTTTAAGTAGCAAATTATTTAATGATTCAAAATCCTAATGGAAAATGTGTTAAGACAGTTAATGAAAATAAATTATTTCCAAGCTGACCTGGCAGCTTAACCCCAGCCAGGGACTCTGCCCCTTGGACCCCGCTAGGAGTGCCGCCCCTAGAACCCCGCTGCCAGGGGCGCTGCCCCCGGAACCCGTTCGTTGAGGGTAATAATTAAACTAGAAAGGCGATATGTGTAGTGATAGTTTACTGAAACGTATAATTATTATACAGTTAGTCGTGCACAGCTCAAGAAGGGAATAACCGTAAACGGTGAACGCAACCGCATTGAGGTGAGTTTCTAGCCCCACTTCCTTGTTATGTTTTCGGGGCTGTGTACATACTCGATGTGATAGTTAATACACTTACCTTAAGTGGTAAGTGTATGCCTTGTACGATTTATGTTTGATGATTGCTTGACGGTGCGTGAACGATCTTCGGATATTGCATGTACCGTCAGGTGGTAGCTAAAGACGTGATTGCTATGTATGATGTAAGATAAGATGCATGTATGAATATTTATGATTTATGCATAATGTACGTATGATATGTTAATGGTACGTAAAAGCTCTTCGGAGATTGCACGTATTGTCAGGAAAAGTATTTAAGGACAGGTATAGTATGAAGCTATGGAAGAAAGGGTACCGGACCCTAATAATATCCGAGGATGAAGGGTACCGGACCCTAATAATATCCGAGGATGAAGGGTGACCGGACCCTAATAATATCCGAGGATGGAGGGTACCGGACCCTAATAATATCCGAGGTATGTAGGGTGAAACGCCCTTTATAATGTATGGTTAGATATGAATGTGTATGGACGAATGCTGATCTTGATATGTATGTAATGCGTACCTTCGGGCACGTATATGTGTATGAAAAGTAAGTTATGTGATTAACTAGAACTCACTCAGCGTAGCTGACTTTTAGTATGCACGCAGGCAAATAGGTTGAGGCAGTTCGTGTGACTGAAGACACATGGCATGGAATCGAAGATACTGGCATCTCGGAGAAATGTTGTGATGTTTTAAAGACTATGTTTTCTTTTAATTGACTACGAATGTTTTATAAGACATGATTTGATGGTTATGTAAGATGTTATGGTTGAAGTTTATTATTCCGCAAAAGTTTTTATTAACTCTGATATTTAGAACTGCGTTCATGAGTAAATCCAACGTACAAAGTTGGGCTACCTGTAACTGGGCCTTACAAGTTGGTATCAGAGCAAAGTTCTAGAGATTTAAGCATCCTACTTGCATAGACTCGAACAGAGAATGGGATTAAAGTAAGAAAAGAAAGAAGATGCCAGTACGAGAATGCCATGTGTCACTCAAGCAAGCTAAGTAAAGGTAAAGTACGTGATTAAATTCACATGTAAAGTAGAATAATGAATGAATGTTTGCGTAATTTCTAAATAAAGAATGGTCGAAATTCGAGTAACAACGAGGGGTATCAAGTTCAAGCTGCCATTTCTCAAGCGGTAGCAGCTGCTGCGAAGAACTGGAATGCTGAAGGGTCTGCTGGAGGCCGTTAAAGGACCGCTGGAAGGGCGGAAGGAGATGGTAAGAAAAATGGTGAAGGGGAAGGGGAAGAATCAAGCATGGTGAAGTCAGTGAAGGTTGATGACAAGAAAAGGGGCCGAGGTGGGTGCAACTATAAGTCTTTCAAAGGCTGTGGTCCACCGGAGCTAACCGGCTTGGGAGACGCAAACGCTACTCTCCAATGGATAACCGCGATGGACAAAATTATCCGAATTAGCGAATGTCGTCCCGACCAAGCTGTGGGGTATGCTACCCAATCATTCGGTGAGGAGGCGATGTACTGGTGGGAGACAGTTTAGCAGAGGAAGAGTCGAGAAGAGATCAAGGCCTTGAGGTGGGATGATCTGAAGGATTTAGTGATGAAACGATTATGTGCTGATGCAGAGATAGAGAAGGTTGAGACGAAGTTCTTAAGTCTGAAGGCGGGTAAGATGACGCACAGAGAATACCTCACTGAATTCAACCGTCTGTCAAGGTTGGTTCTAGACATGGTGAACACCGAGGCCAAGCGGATCAAATGCTACCTTAGGGGACTGCCACAGAATGTTCGTGTCTTGGTCAAGGCTGGTAGACCAGGTAATTTTGATTCTGCTGTGGGCTCGCGGAAACGGTTTATGAGGACTTGACAGATGAGGTGGCTATGGATGAGAAGAAGGAGAAGAAGTGGGTCGCGCCTGTCAAACGACCAGGTACTCAGTTATGAAATCCTAAGGACAAGAAACAGAAGGTGTGGGAAAGAAGGACCTGCAAGACATGTGGAAAGGTACATGGTGGCGAGTGCAAGTGGGGTACTGGTTCTGAAGTGTGCCACAAATTTGGAAAGGCTCATGGAGGAGAGTGCAGGATGGGGACAAATGCCTGCTATAAGTGTGGGAAGATGGGTCATTATGCTAATGAATGTAATGCAAAACCAGCATGCTTTAAGTGCGGTAAGACAGGCCATATGGCAAGGGAGTGCACTGATGGCGAGGCTGGAGGTAGTGGAAAGAAAGATGCCGATCAAGCTAGGCCAAGGACAAGGGCCTACTGACCTAGGAGCAGGCTAAATAGATTCCGGATGTGGTGACTGGTACGTTCTTAGTAAACGGTATTTCTGCTTCAGTATTATTTGATTCGAGTGCGAATAGAAGTTTTGTAGCTGCGACATTTAGTAAACTAGCTATAATGAAATGTTGTCGGGTGTCTGAAACCTTCGTAGTAGAAACCTCTAGTGACACCTAGGTGAAAGTGATGAAAATGATTAAGAATTGTAAGATAGAATTAGAGGGACATGAGTTCCCTGTTACTTTGTATGTTATGACCTTAGGAGGATTCGATGTAGTTTTGGGAATGGATTGGTTGTCCGAATATGAAGCTCAGATAGTATGTAAGAGTAGGATAATAAAGCTAAAGTCCTTGGATGGTAGTGCCGTGACGGTTTATGGCGATAAGGAAAGTTCAGGGTTTAACGTTATTTCAATGATAAAAGCCGAAGGTTTGTTAAGGCGAGGGTGCGGTGCCTACCTGGCGTATGTTGTCAACGCTACGGCCGAGATGAAAGAAATGAAAGATATTCCTATTGTGTGCGATTACCCAGAAGTATTCCCTGAGGATCTTCTGGGGTTGCCACCGGAGCGAGAGATAGAATTCCAGATAGACTTAGTACCAGGAGCCCAGCCCGTCGCGAAAGCGCCGTCCAAGATGAAAGAATTGATGTCCCAACTGCAGGAACTCCTCGATAAAGGTTTCATAAGGCCAAGCGTTTCCCCGTGGGGCGCACCGGTGTTGTTCGTGAAGAAGAAGGATGGAAGTATGAGAATGTGCATAGACTATCGCGAGTTGAACAAGCTTACGGTAAAGAATAGATATCCTTTGCCAAGGATTGATGATCTATTTGACCAACTGCAAGGTTCAATTTGGTTCTCACGAATAGATCTCAGATCAGGCTATCATCAGTTGAAAGTGAAGGAGACAGACATCCCTAAAACAGCGTTTCGGACGCGGTATGGACACTACGAGTTCCTCGTAATGTCATTCGGTCTAACGAATGCTCCTGCAGCATTTATGGATATGATGAATAGGGTGTGTCGGCCAATATTGGATAAGTCGGTTATTGTCTTCATCGACAATATATTGATTTATTCCAAAAGCGAGTCTGATCATGCTGAGCATTTGCGAGAAGTATTGGAGACTCTGAAGAAAGAGAAGTTGTATGCTAAGTTTTCGAAATGCGCGTTCTGGTTGCGAGAAGTGCAATTTCTAGGTCACGTGATCAATCCTGAAGGGATTACCGTGGACCCAGCTAAGATTGAGGCGATAACCAATTGGAAGACTCCGCAGAACCCGACTTATATACGAAGCTTCTTAGGGTTAGTTGGCTACTATAGGAGATTCATCGAAGGTTTCTCCAAGATAGCCACACCGTTGACCGGTATGACCCGAAAGTCGATAGTATTCAGTTGGGGTAAGTTTCAGGAAGAGGCTTTCCAGGAGTTAAAGAAGAGACTCACGCAAGCTCCAATCCTTGCTTTACCCGATGGTGACGAGGATTTGGTTGTTTGTACGGATGCTTCTCATCGTGGGTTAGGTTGCGTGTTGATGCAACGAGGAAAGGTGATAGCTTACGCGTCTAGACAGTTGAAAGTCCATGAGAATACTTATCCGGCGCATGATTTGGAGCTAGCAACAGTAGTGCATGCTCTCAAGATATGGAGACACTATCTGTATGGTACTAAGTGTACCATTTACACAGATCATAAGAGTTTAAAGTACTTCTTCGAGCAGAAGGAATTGAACATGAGGCAGAGAAGATGGTTAGAATTGATAAAGGATTACGACTGCAATATTAAGTACTACCCTGGTAAAGTTAATGTGGTCGCCGACGCGCTAAGCCGTAAAAATGAGGAAGTCCTTGCAACGGTTAAGTCATACCAGCTGATTCTTAACTCCAGACTTTTTGAAGAAATTATCAAGGTACAGTCAGAGGTGTTATTAGATGAAGGGTTAGTTAAGAAAGAAAGGATTTATGGCCAGAAAGATGAACTAATGGAAAACACTCATAGTGTTATGACTAGGTTTGACCGTATGTGGATCCCACGCCATGGAGATCTCAGAGGTCGAATCTTAGATGAAGCTCATAATTCAAGATATTCGATTCATCCAGGAGCTACAAAGATGTACCAAGATTTGAAAAGAGATTACTGGTGGCCAGGCATGAAGAATGATGTAGTAGATTATGTCAGTAAGTGCCTAACTTGCTTGCAAGTCAAGGCAGAGCATCAGAAACCTTATGGAAAGATGCAGCCTCTAGAGATGCGGGATGGAAATGGGAACACATCACCATGGATTTCATAACTATGCTACCTCGTACAGCTAAGCATCATGATATCATCTGGGTGATAGTTGACCATTTGACCAAGAGTGCTCACTTTCTGCCTATACGAGAGGCCATCTCGTCAGAAACGTTAGCAAATTTGTTCATAAAAGAGGTTGTGGCCAAGCATGGAGTGCCGTTATCGATCGTGTCTGATAGAGATACTCGATTCACTTCGAGATTTTGGAAGAAGTTCCATGAAGCTATGGGAACGAGATTGAACATCAGTACGGCGTATCATCCTCAAACCGATGGACAGTCTGAGAGGACGATCCAAACCCTTGAGGATATGCTACGTGCTTGTGTTTTAGACTTTGGAGGAAGTTAGGATGATCATTTACATCTAGCAGAGTTCTCCTATAACAACAGCTACCATTCAAGTATTGGTATGCCACCGTTTGAGATGCTTTACGGTAGACGATGTAGAACCCCGGTGTGATGGGGGAGATTGGTCAGAAAGAGATGGGAAGCCTAGAAGTTGTGCAAGAAACTTCTTCAAAGTTCGATCAGATCAAGGCAAGAATGAAAGCGGCTCAAGAGAGACAGAAGTCGTATGCTAATAAGCGGCGACGACCGATTGAGTTTAATGTTGGTGACAATGTAATGCTCAAGGTCTCGCCTTGGAAAGGAATCATTCGCTTCAGGAAGAGAGGAAAGCTGAGTCCGAGGTACATTGGACCATTTAAGATTATAGATTGTGTGGATGAAGTGGCTTATAAGCTGGATTTGCCGGAAGAATTAGAAGGAATTCATTTAACCTTCCATGTTTCTCACCTAAGGAAATGCCTAGCTGATGACACGTCTCACGTGCCATTGATGGACATCGAGGTTGATGAACAGTTGAACTACATCGAGCAACCGATAGAGATAGTTGACCGCAAGGAGAAGCGACTTCGTCGCAAGGTTATACCTTTAGTGAAAGTGATATGGAAATATCGGAAGGGTTCAGATGCTACTTGGGAAATTGAGGAGGAGATGCGCAAGTTTTACCCGAATTTGTTTATGTAATAGTTAGGTTTCGGGGACGAAACCTCTTTAAGGAGGGACGACTTGTAACATCCTACCTTCGGTTATAATAATAAAATAAACTTCGTCTATTTTATAGTGGGTCGTTATCGGTTTAGATAAATAGAATATGAGTTGGGTTAAATAGATATGGGTTATGGACTTGGATTATAAAAGAAAGAAGGAAAGACCATGGGCTTAAGCCCATGATCCCTAAATATATAAACCATAATCACCACTAAATTCCTCATTTTACACATATTCCATACACCACCAAAACACACACTTAAGCCTTCTCTCTAGTTCTCTCCCTATCTAAACCGAAACCAAGAAAGAATCCGAGCACCGACCCGAGGTAATGATAGTTTTATATTGTATGAGCTTAAACCGTTAGATATAGTCATGAAACGACGAGCCGACACCGTTAAGCCGTTTAAGTCACGAGATCCGGGTGGAATCGGGTATAAACCGAACTTATGATGAGCTTAGGGGTCACCCTAGCTCAGATCTGGATCGAACGAGACGAAAACGGTGAGAAACGAGTCAAAACTCGTTTTTTCGGCGTGTTCGCGGTTTTCCGGCGGCGGCGCCGGAAAGGCGGCTGAGTATTTTTAGGATGTTAGAGAATGTTTCTGACATTCTCTGACAAACCCTAACCCTGATTCGTTAACGAACCAGGTGTGATTCACCTAGTGATTCGCTAAAGAAAGCATAGCGAATTAGCCTTAGTTCGGGTCCAGATTCGTTAAAGGAAAAGAACAACGAACTAGCCCATTTCGCTAAGGTCTGGTTCGTATAAGGATCAGTTCGCTATATGGACCAGTTCGTGAAAGGGTACAATTCGTCATAAGGACCAGTTCGTTATAATGCTTGATTCGTTACAAAGCCAGATTCGTTATAATGGTTAATTCGCTATGAACTCCCATTCGTTAAGGACTGAATAGCGAATTAAAACTTTGAAAGAATGACAGAACAGTCCCTTGACTTAGAAAAGAATGATTTAATTACAAAGAAGCCCTTGGATTTTAAGGTGCAAATTATTTAACGATTCAAAATCCTAATGGAAAATGTGTTAAGACAGTTAATGAAAATAATTTTTTTCCAAGCTGACCTGCCAGCTTAACCCAGCCAGGGGCTCTGCCCCTTGGACCCCGCTAGGGGTGCCGCCCCTAGAACCCGCTGCCAGGGGCGCTGCCCCCGGACCCCGTTCGTTAAGGGTAATAATTAAACTAGAAAGGCGATATGTGTAGTGATAGTTTACTGAAACGTATAATTATTATACAGTTAGTCGTGCACAGCTCAAGAAGGGAATAACCATAAACGGTGAACGCAACCGCATTGAGGTGAGTTTCTAGCCCCACTTCCTTGTTATGTTTTCGGGGCTGTGTACATACTCGATGTGATAGTTAATACACTTACCTTAAGTGGTAAGTGTATGCCTTGTACGATTTATGTTTGATGATTGCTTGACGGTGCGTGAACGATCTTCGGATATTGCATGTACCGTCAGGTGGTAGCTAAAGACGTGATTGCTATGCATGATGTAAGATAAGATGCATGTATGAATATGTATGATTTATGCATAATGTACGTATGATATGTTAATGGTACGTAAACGCTCTTCGGAGATTGCACGTATTGTCAGGAAAAGTATTTAAGGACAGGTATAGTATGAAGCTATGGAAGAAAGGGTACCGGACCCTAATAATATCCGAGGATGAAGTGTACCGGACCCTAATAATATCCGAGGATGAAGGGTGACCGGACCCTAATAATATCCGAGGATGGAGGGTACCGGACCCTAATAATATCCGAGGTATGTAGGGTGAAACACCCTTTATAATGTATGGTTAGATATGAATGTGTATGGACGAATGCTGATCTTGATATTTATGTAATGCGTACATTCGGGCACGTATATGTATGAAAAGTAAGTTATGTGATTAACTAGAACTCACTCAGCGTAGCTGACTTTTAGTATGCACGCAGGCAAATAGGTTGAGGCAATTTGCGTGACTGAAGACACATGGCATGGAATCGAAGATACTGGCATCTTGGAGAAATGTTGTGATGTTTTAAAGACTATGTTTTGTTTTGTTTTAATTGACTACGAATGATTTATAAGACATGATTTAATGGTTATGTAAGATGTTATGGTTGAATTTTATTATTCCGCGAAAGTTTTTATTAACTCTAATATTTAGAACTGCGTTCATGAGTAAATCCAACGTACAAAGTAGGGCTACCGGTAACGGGGCCTTACACTAGTTCATTAAACTTCCGTTAACAAATCACCATGACGAACTAACTCTAGTTCGTTAAATCTCCATTAACGAATTAGGGATAGGTTAGAATGTCAGAACATTCTCTGACATCCTAGGATCCGTTTTTCTGGCGCCGTCATCGCTGGAAAATCGGGATCTCGTCAGAAAAGCGAAATCTCGCTTAATTCATCACCGTTTTACATCCTGTTTGATCCAGGTCTGAGCTATGGTGACCCCTAAGCTCATCTTTGGTTCGGTTTATACCCGATTCCACCCGGATCTAAAAGACTTTAACGGTTTAAGGGTGTCGACTCGTCGTTTCGCAACTAGATCTAACGGGTTTGAGTTCATACAATATCATATTATCATTACCTTGTATCGGGATCGGTTTTCCTTCTTGGTTCGGCTAAAGAAAAGAGAGAAACTAGAGAGCGAGCTTAAGTGTGTGTTTTGGGTGGTGTATAGAATATACGTAAATGAATGGATTATTTGGTAATTAAGATTTATATAATTATGGATCATGGGCTTAAGCCCATGGTCTTTTTCTTCTTTCCTTCATAACCCAAGTCCATAACCCATATCCATTTAACCCAACACTAGCCCGACTCATAATAACTCATATTTTTATTTTATTAACCGACACGAGAAAACGGGATGTTACAGATATGGAACCATGGACTCGTGCTGCAAGTTATAAAATATTTTAACTTTTCATTTATGTTTGTTAGTCTTTGTATGTTTTTGTATTTGATTCAAATGAGTTGTGTTATCTTATAATTCATGTAAAATAATCATTTATTTATAAGTACAACATTTGAATTTCATTAAATTTATATGATATTACATATATATTATGTTTTTAAATATGTTCCGCCGTGTGTAACACGAGTACTATCCTAACTTATGTTTAATATGTGTGTTTATTGAATATGATAGTGAAAAAATATTATGATTTTGTTGACCAGTTTGTTGCATTTTTTTAAACATATGAATTTTTAAGATTGTGGTTATAAAGTTGTGTTAAAAAATATGATTTTTAAAAAACTTTTCTTGTGAAATTTTACGATTGTCTATATTTATATGGTAATTGTTACATTCACACATTTTGTTTTAAGTTTTACATAATCCTTTAGATATTAATGTTAACATAAACTCATTATGACATACATTAACATTTTAGTTTATACTTAATTTTAGTTTAATACTTAATCAGTTTGCATGGTTTTTTTTTTTGTTTTTCATGTTCTAAAGCAATATGTTTTTGTTTTTGGACGGAAATTTTGAATTTCATGCTAGGATAATATGATTTAAACATTTTCATGATTTTGCTAATATAGAAATTTGTGTAACTATTAGCGTTTTATGTAGACAATTTTACTCTTTAATATTTTTGTTAGGCCATCTTAATGTTAAATATTTGTTTTCTCTAATATGTTATATATGAAATTTTATGGTTGTCTATGTTGATTTTGTTATTTATATGTTATCAACCCGTGTATAACACGGGTACTATCCTAGTATTCTAATAAAAGAAAATAACTATGACACGTGTCGCTTTGTGGTTAAACCTCACAACTTTTTTCAGATTTTCCTCTAAAACTAAGATCTTAATTGACCATAATATATGTCATATATCAATAATTATTTACTTTCTTTTACACTCTATTTATATTATATCTATACATTTTTATAAAAATAATATTAACATATTATTTTATTATACATTCCAAAATACTTAGCGAAATCCAATAATCAACAACAAATCATGTTTGTTAAATATTAGAAAGAATACAATTTCAAATTTTATCCATTTATCTATTATTATTATTGTAAATTGGCTTATAAATTTATAATTTATAAATATATGCTCTAAATCGATCCATTTATTTTTTTGATTAATTAATAAATTATATATATGTTCAAATGTGAAAATAGTATATACCAATCACTTTCATATCTAACAAAGTTTATCATATCTAATTTATTGTTTTTTTTATCAAGGATTATTTGGGTTTTTGTGAAAGTTAAATTTGATTTTTACGGGTCAAAAGTTGGTAAATAGATTGTTTGATACAAGTTAATTACATTTGGGTCAATATGTTACGGGTCAAAATTTGTTAATGGTCAAAAATGGGAAATCTGAGTATTTTTAAAGTTTGAGAATGCAAATAGATTTATCGTCAAATTTGTTGCGGATTAAAAGTGTTGGCTTGAAAATGTCAAATTGATGAAACTTAGAATTTTAAACAAGTTTCGGGTTTCAAAATTATTTTCAAGAGCATTTTTGAAAATAGTCAAAAGGTTCGGGATTTGGCAAATTAACTATTTTTCCTTCAACTATTAAAATTTAAGAAAAGATAGTGAACACTTCTGACAGCCACCCTCAGGCCTATCGATGAAAATTTTATCAAATTTGAAACATTTGTATCATTATTAACTTTTCTTTCAATGGTGGTCAGAACGTTGTATGGGAAGCATGTCACGCAAAACTATACTCAAATGAAGCAAAATATTCACAAAATAGAATGGGTTAACATGTTATTTTTATGCTGTCATTATGGCTAAGTCGAGAGGCCCCCTGAAACTTATCAATAAATGTTTTCTTAGAAAAACATAGTTCTTGAAGAACATCCTTCGATAAAATTTAATGTTCACATTTCCTTCTATTGGAATTAATAAATATATCAATAAATGTAACTTCCTTTTGTATTTATACTAAGTGGTCATAACTATTATTGTATGAGAAGTCTTCTTCCCGAAATTGGTTCATAACCAAAATTATTTCAATTATACATATATGATACTGAGAATGTGATATTCAACAGAATGAGCGTTCACGGGTACGTGTTTGCACGTGCATTTTTTTGTTAAGTTGACTTAAAATAATCATTTTTTGATATAAATAAAATCAATTTATGTACACATGGTCTAGTTACAAGCATAGATATAATACATCATTTCCTATACGTTATGTAATTATTTGTTTTACTTGTAATTTTATAATTTAACCCATATCGTGTGTTACACAAGCTTTAAAGCTAGTGATATAATAAACTCACGAACTAATGAATTAATGATTCATGTTTTTGTAATCAAAGTCATGAAAATTAAAGAAAACCAACCAAAGTTAACTAAAGCTCCATTTGAGGAATTTGAGTGAAAGTAGTTTGTCATAACACATATCCCGTTACACCACTTTCGTTTGCAACTTGAAGAGCCTACATGGGAATTGGGCTCTTTGAGCTGGGTAACAACCCATAAAGTGAAGAACATAATACCTAGCCCAAGAAAAAAGGCCTTAAGGGTATAATAAGATAAAAGACCAAGTCAAAGGGGTCAAAAGTTACGGTGCACCTGACTTGGGGGAGGTCCCAAGGCACGTATACTCCAGGAGGCGAGACAATATCCAGCGGATAAAAGGAGGCTAGCTACAGCCCCAGTAGGAAGAGAAGAAAGGGACTACTGGAGAGGAAGTGAAAGACGAGCTTGGACTAAGTCCATTATCCTTGTCATAAATAACAAGAATAATAGACTAGGGACTTGAAAAGACTACCCCATATTTGGCCCAATAAATCCCAAAAGACACCATCAAGACAGACGAGCCCAAGACAAAAGATCCAGTCCAGGGATACCCAATGCACACCAAGACAAAGACTGTGGTCAACGACTGAGCTGTCCCTATTACCCTGGACAACACAGAAGACTGAAGCTGACATATTCCTGAAGCAAAGGAAGGGTCCAGCGGACAATAGCGAGCACCCGGCAGAAGTCAGGAATGAGAGAAAGAACCATTGGACAAAAGGGAGGACCCTAGGCTTAACGGTCAAAGGAAAGGATTCCATGGAGATCCTATATATATGTACACACTTATTTGTAACAAACCACGTTGGAATAAGAATAAGGAATATATATTCTTAGAGCTTTGTTTGATCATAGGATCCTCGACCATTTCTTACTAAAATCATCCCAAAGAACCACACACACACACACTAAAACACCTTAACTCATTCAATCTAAACACAGGTTCAAGTGGGGTTTCTACATTGGCGCCATCCGTGGGACCTTGAGCTCCGGAAAAAGGTTTCCACCCACAGTGTCAAAAGAATGGCCGATGACCATCATCAAATTCACTTCCGTCGCCGCCGTTGTCTCGCCGAAAAAAGGTTCTTGGTATTGTTAGTCCACTGTTTCGGTAGACAAGCATCAACCCGGTGTTATTTCCGTTGCCGAAATATTTTGTCGGCTCTTAGGAATATTCCGCGAAGTCAAGATTCTTGAAATACACTCCAACAAGTAACAAGTCAGACATGACGACTTATTTCAACCAGAAAGACACATACCCGCCACCCCCAGATTTTGCTAAAGTCAACGCTGCCAAGTAGGTAGCGCCGACAGGCCCGTATCCTCACCTCCAAAGCACGAGACACATCGGAGAGTTGATGTTAATTGAAAAGGAAGAAAATGACATGAAGGTTGGACACATGATGACGAGATGGAACCAGTAGAGATCTGGTACCTATTCGGTGGGATGAGAGAATACAACTTCAGGTTTATGCATCCCCAAACGATGCTCAGTCGGATCCGAAGAAGTTAGTTACGAAGCCCCTTCAGCTCGTTTTTAGCTCCATCCGCTCAAGTTCCGGGTTCATTCAGCCATTGGCATACTCGTATTCTTCATGAAACAGCCTGATGGGAAGTTTATGCAAGCTTTGCACGGCGTCCAAATCTACATCTTTAACTCTGGTCACCAGGTTCTATATCTATTAGTTGTCAATATCATAATATGTTATATATATATATATATATGCTCGGGTGTTTAGACCCAAAATTCTAAGATTTATTTGGTAAATGGATGGGTCAATGGCTATTGGAATATTTTAACCAATTTGTTATTTAAGTAAAAACAAAATGTTATACTCATATAAAAAAATTGATCAAAGATGGTCATGTACAAATTTGCAAGCATAAAATACTATAGGTTACCTTTGTGTGCAGTCAAGAAGCACATGTTGTTTATTCCAAATTTAATAGTAAAGGGAATAGGGGTGAAGGCATTTGTCTATTCCAAATTTTCAACAGTTAATGTTGTATACATATGTTATGTCATAAAGAAATCTGTACACAAGTGTGTGTCACTTTTGAAACAAGTTTCACGTTTTACTAGAAGGCATGGTAATGAGAAGTTATGTCTTTCAAAAAGGTGATGTGACCTTATGTACTCACCCACAGTAATGTTTTATCTTGTGGGTCAACTATTACGCACCCAGCAATCTTTGGCTTTATTATACTATCAAAAACTTTTAGGGTGGGGCCCCTCCCAGGAGTCCATCCAGTCAAATCCTTTAAAAACGAGACCCTTCACAACAAACCTCCCTTCCCAGACAATTTTTTTAGAATTAAGCCCCCTACCAAACAATTACTTCACAACAAAGGGCCCCAGAACATAATTTCTCCAGAACAAGGTCTCTACTGGATCATATTCTTGGAATTAAGTCTCTTACTAAATCTCTCCAGAAAATAATTCCTCCAGAACAAGGTCCCTATTGGACCATCTCTTTAGAATAAAGTCCCTTACTAAACCATCTTTTCATAGGGAAATCCCTTACTAAATACAGAACAAACCCCATTATTAAATAATTCCTTCAGAATAATGTCTCTTACTGAACCATCTCCTCAGAACAAGGTCCCTTACTAAACAATCCTTCATAATGGAGCCCCCTTATAATAAGGAAACCTCCTTTCAAGAAAATCCACATATAACAACACTCCTCCCATACAATCCATACTGAAGCCCCATACCATATTACAAGAATCTTTTTTTTTTTTAAGATGAAAATTCCCTTTCCAATGGATAAGGTGTCTAAAAATTCCCTCAAGGAAGAAAAAATATCATTTGGTAAAAAGTTCTATGCAAAGGAAAAAAACCTCTTTCAGATTTTCTTTCTCAAGAAGAATAATCCCTTTCGAATGAAGATGGAATGCATGAAGGCACTTCTATCCTCACTACATCAGCAACATCCCCTACTACAAGAGTTTTCTATGAAAAGGAGGAATCCCTGTCCAGGGGATGACATATGTGAAAGGTCTCTTCCATTCATAAGGAACCCCCTCCCTACACCAACCAACATGGAGCTGGGGGACTAATTTGACATTGCATCATTGTGTCGTGGGTCTTCGTCATTGAAGTTTCTTTAATATGACAAGAGGGACCCTGTTCATCAGCTTCTATGCATGAAGACGTATCTCATAAAGAGATCACCATTTTAGATAGACTTCCAAGGAAAAATAATTCCCTTCCAATGAATGAGAAGAAGAGTTCCCTTCTAAAGAGTGACAAAGTCGCTATGAAAGGAAAAAAGCCTCATGCGGTAACACTTCACATTCCAAAAAAAAAAATTTCCATGAAGAAGGAACTTTCATATCCCTAATATTTTTTAGAAGAAGGGAATGGGCCCCTACCAGTATTCCCTTCCATCATCTTCATGTGTAAGATATCTAATATGTATTAAAACTTATTATGCTTTTTATATTTATGATTAACAAATATAATTGGTCGATCGTACTTATAATTCCCCAGATGGGATAAAGCCCTCTAAAAGAGGCACCATAACTCCCCCGAATGGGATAAAGCTCTCTAAAAGAGGCACCATAACTCCCCCAGATGGGATAAAGCCCTCTAAAAGAGGCACCATACTTACAATTCCCCCAGGTGGGATAAAACCCTTTAAAAGAGGCATCATACTTATAATTACACCAGATGGGATAAAGCCCTCCAAATGAGGCCCCATTCTTATAATTCCCCCAGATGGGATAAAGCCCTCTAAAAGAGGCACCATACTTATAATTCCCCCAGACGGGATAATGCCCTCTTTAAGAGGCACATCACTTATAATTCCCCGTTAATGGGAAAATGACATCAATGCTCCTTCACAAGTGTGAAAGGAAGGCCCGGCTGAGGGGCTTGGATCCATATACAAAATTAGCCTCATCCATGAGGTTCAATACTTATAATTACCCTCGTGGAAAATAGCCCCATCCCTAAGGCTCAATAATCATAACTTCCCAGAGGAAAATAGCCCCTTCTAAGACTCTTAGAAGTTATATTTCCCCCAAGTGGGATATGGACCCTTGTATGAGGCTCACAACTTATATATTCCCCACTATATGGAACACCATACATGTACGCCCCCCTAAAGGGGAAAGACAATCGAACCTCCTTCACAACGAGTGAAAGGAAAGCCCAACTACAAATTGATAGCTAACCTACATCCACCTCACAGGTTGGAAACCTTATAATGCATCCGCATGCAAATTGAAAACGTCATGATACACTCGCAAGCAAGAGGCGAACCATATAGCCCAAAATGTGTTTAAATGCACCCTTTAGTCAAAACACAATATCCACTAACACCTTTAACTTTATTTATTCATATTTACCGACAGGAAAAATATATAGAAATAATTCAAATCATCATGATTAATGTCGGTGTTTTGATACATTTAGACCATATATTATCACGTTGGAAATTGTTTGTGTCTTCGTTTCTATGTCCAATACTAGCAAAGCAAGAATAGCAAGATCATTATTAGAGCCTATTAATTGGCTACTAACAACATTTGTAGGGTTATTCAATAAGAAAAAAAGAGATCACGTACAACCAACATAGCTACCCCAGAAACAAAAGTTAACCTTTTCTTGGTTATGTTAAAGAAACTGGGGCCTAAAATCCTTTATCCCAATCATAAATAATTGGCATAAGGGACTGGGGGACTTGAAGAGATAGTTCTAGGACTGGGCCCATTACATGGTGATGAATTTGGATATGCCCGATCCTTATTTCATCCCATGACTTAGCTATCTCAACCTTATTGGGTCCAAATTTGATAAGTTTAAACAGAAAAAGGACCGCGTATTCCTATCGTGGCAGATTTAAATTGTCAATAGAATCAACTCAGGAAGAGTTTTGGAAACTAAATATCATCTACCTCAACAAAAATATAAAAAGAGAACCTCAACCGAAGATGGCCCAAGGAATGGGTCTAAAAGGGGTAAAAGGAATGAGCATATCCTGTATGTGATAAGAAAGATGGCCAGGACTACATTAGTTTCTTGTGCTTAACATAAAGTATAAGGACTAGGGGTCTTGTAAATAATTCTATGAAAATGGGTCTCCGTCCCATGATAGAGACCAAGTCAGGAAATCCCAGGAGAAACCAAGATACTTGGAGAATACTAGATACTTCAACCAAACATCCTACCAACCAGATAAGAAGAAGATAGGAAATGAAAATCTGTAAGTGAGAAAAGGAAGCTAACAGTTAAGAGAAAAGAAGACGAGCTGGGGCGGAGTTTAGTCCATTACCTTTATCCAGAGTTATAAGGATATTAGACGGGGAAGACTTGAAGAGGTTACCCTTGAAATGGGTTCCCCAGTTGATATAATAGATAGGTCCACTAGCAAATACGAGCTCAAATTAAGGGTGGCTAAAGTAAGAAAGCCTAAAAGAGAATATTTAAAAACCTCCCAAAGAAAATAAACGAAATAAAAGGTTCTGGGGGGGTTAAGGACTTATAATATTGATCTGAATAAATTAGTTGAATCAACCCAAAAGAAAGGGTTAGAACAACACATGTGACATGCCATGTTGTTGTAATGGATGAAGTCTAAGTCAAAGAAAACAATGGCCCAGTAGAAAGCTCCTAGGTCAATAACCAGCATGTAATAGTTCTATGGATATTCTTTTTATATCAAAGATGCCCCCATGGCTATATAAAAAGTGTGGATCTTCCATTTGTACTCACTCATTCCCACATGAAAAAATAAATACTCACAACCATTTAGTCGATCGGAGTTTAAGGTGGATCACACAAGAGGTCGAACATAGACTTGTTTTGAGTCCATTATACTCGTAATAAATAACGAGCACAATGGACTGGGGAGACTTAAAGAGCCTACCTGGGAATTGGGCTCTTTGAGCTGGGTAACAACCCATAAAGTGAAGAACATAATACCTAGCCCAAGAAAAGAGGCCCGAGGACAAAGGGTATAATAAGATAAAAGACCAAGTCAAAGGGGTTAAAAGCTACGGTGCACCTGACTTGGGGGAGGTCCCAAGGCACGCATACTCCAGGAGGCGAGACAATATCCAGCGGATAAAAGGAGGCTAGCTACAGCCCAAGAGGAAGAGAAGAAAGGGAGTACTGGAGAGGAAGTGAAAGACGAGCTTGGACTAAGTCTATTATCCTTGTCATAAATAACAAGAATAATATACTAGGGACTTGAAGAGACTACCCCAGATTTGGCCCAATAAAGCCCAAAAGACACCATCAAGACAGATGAGCTCAAGACAAAAGATCCAGTCCAGGGATACCCAATGCACACCAAGACAAAGACCGTGGTCAACGACTGAGCTGTCCCTATTACCCTGGACAACACAAAGGACTGAAGCTGACATATTCCTGAAGCAAAGGAAGGGTCCAGCGGACAATAGCAAGCACCCGGTAGAAGTCAGGAGTGAGAGAGAACCAGTGGACAAAAGGGAGGACCCTAGGCTTAATGGTCAAAGGAAAGGATTCCATGGAGATCCTTTATATATGTACACACTTATTTGTTACAAACCACGTTGGAATAAGAATAAGGAATATATATTCTTAGAGCTTTGTTTGGTCATAGGATCCTCGGCCATTTCTTACTAAAATCATCCCAGAGAACCACACACACACACTAAAACACCTTAACTCATTCAATCTAAACACAGGTTCAAGTGGGGTTTCTACACAACTCCTCATTAGTTAAAAATCATACTCGATTACTCATTTTAAATTAAAGGTTTCAAGTACAATCGGTTTTAATATGTTAAGAATAATACTACAACAATATTTATTTGATAACTATCATCATCGACAATTGATATTATTAATCCACGATAAGACAATGTCATTTTTTGCACACCTAGAGTAATAGCACTTCATTTATCAATAACAAACAAAACCTAGAAATTAAACCCTTTATTCCTCCGACTTCTTTAGCCACTTCCGGCTTCCCCACTTCCGCATCTGTCGTATTCGGGAGAGCTTGCTTCGTGGCGGAGCATTTAGCAATGCTAGCAGCCTGGTGAGGGCTGGCTGTCTGGGGACATTGTAAGGTAGGGCCTGCTGGGCTTGCTTCTCATGAGATTGGGTAAGGGAATCGGAAATGGCTTATAAACCGGGCGGTCGGGTGCTGGCATGTTATGATTAAAACATACACGATCATAACACGAAAACAATAAACGAACTCAATGAATTTAATACGGTTTGATCTAAACTGATCTACGTCCACGAAAGGCAATTAGGTATTCTTTATTTCAATGATAATCGATTACAAATACACAATATTATTATATAAAGTGTAACTTCTTAGGCAAACCCCACATCAGCCGTGGACAGGAGAGATTCTTGATTCATAAGTAAATACTTTGCCTTCTAAATCACCAACGCATTTTGGGCTTAACGACAGTGGACGAGATGAGAGCTCCATGGTTAAGTGTGCTCAGGTGGGAGTAGTAGCAGGATGTGTGACATCCTGTGAAGTCTCTACATGGGTAATCAAAAACAAATCCGTGAGCTTTGCGTGGGTAACACAGACAATACTGGTGGTGCGAGGGGCTGGATCTTACAAGTGGTATAAGAGCCACAACTGTGTCATACGGGATGGTGCGCAAACCTCATAAGAGACGGTGAGTCCCCGGGGTGTCACGAGGTACACCTTGGACGAATCCCACATCCTGGATTGGATGGTGGGGCAAACCTTAGCGAGGACGATGAGTCCAAAAGGGGGGGTTGTAATACCCTAGGCAAATCTCACATCGGCCGTGGACATAAGTGATCATTGGTTCATAAGTAAATACTCTGGCTATTAAATCACCAACGCGTTTTGGGCTTAACGATAATGGACGAGAGGAGAGCTCCACAGTTAAGTGTGCTCATGTGGGAGTAGTAGCATGATGGGTGACCTCCTGGGAAGTCTTTACCTGGGCAACTAAAAACAAATACGTGAGTTCTTCATCGGGCAAAACAGACAATATTGGTAGTGCGAGGGGTTAGATGTTCCATCGAAGCCACAACCACCAATACTGTCTGCTTTACCCACGAAGAGCTCACAGATTTGTTTGGTTGCCTCGGTGGAGACTTCCCAGGAGGTCACCTATCCTGATACTACTCCCATCTGAGCACGCTTAACAGTGGAGCTCTCCTCTCGTCCACTAGCGTTAAGCTCAAAACGCGTTGGTGATTTAAGAGGCGAGACATTTACTTATGAACCAAGGATCTTTCATGTCGACGGTCAATGTGGGATTTACCTAGGGTGTTTCATAAAGATAACGATTAATGTTACTTAATAAAAAAAAGGGGCAATTTCATATAATAGTAATCAAGTTTCAAAAGTGTTCCAATTAGATCACTCAAGTTTAAAAAGTATACTAATTAAGTCACTCAACTTCATATTTTATTTAAATTAAATGTTTTTACATGTTTTTTTAGCATTTTTCTTTTTCGTATCACATAGAAAATCCTTTTTATCTTTTTTATGTTGACGTGGAGCGGTGACTGGATTTTATTTTTTATTTTTAAATTTTAATATAATAAATGTTTTTAATTTAATTTTATAAATATAACTGCATACATTGCAAATCCCGGCCCCCACATCTTCTCCTCCATTGCTTTCTTGATGCACAAAAATTCGGTGAGGCTCGATTTGAAGATTTAGACTTTTAGTGACCCAATTTAAAAAAATTTTGCATGGATGACCTAATTTAAACACTTTCGAAACTTGATATATTCCCAAAAATGGCTGACAACAAAGCTAGGGCCTGATGCCCCTTATCCTCTTTTGATCTTAGTCGAACCTGCCCCAACAAAACCTTCGAACCCAACATGTTCGCCGTCGCCATTCACACGTTTTCTACTATCTTCGCTTTCACCAAATTCACACCACCATTTCTAGTGACTTCCAAAAACCAAGATCATAATGTCAGTTCAATGTAACCAATCAAGCATGGGTGATTGGTTTTGAAAATTATATTGTTTTGATATCACCATATAAAAATTATTCATTTATTTGTCAATCAAATAATCAGTTGTGAATCAGGACGATCTTAAATGAGCCCACGGGTCAACCAAAAACCAGCCTAAACCCGTTTATACCAAACTCGTGAATTTCATATCAGGTTTTTCACATGTCATATATTCACACCCCTAGCTTTGACAATCGAGTTAAATTGTTACCCATCATCACAAGCTTTAGTTATGATATAAACATCATATAATAGCTGTTAGAAAGGTCTCGAGTCCAAACCTATTTAATATGATATCGATGTTCTATCTCACTTTGAAAATGTGTGACAAATGGCACACCATCATTAAACCTTACATTTCATTAAAAAAAAAATTCAGATCATTCACATCCACAAGGACTAATCCATTTACTTTATCCTGGTACTTTAATCTTTATCATGGGAAAATTGCAATGTCAGACCTTAGGCTGAGGGGTGTGAGGGGCGCGAGAGGGGGCGCGAGTGGGGGCGCCAGCCAATAATATTGTGACGTGTGGCAGAGAGAGAAACTTGATAAGATGGGTGTTGGTAGTGGTGCTCGCGCCCCGGGACATGGTGTGGAGGGGCGCGAGAGGGGGCGCGAGCGGTTTTTTTTTTTATTTTTTTATAAATGTATTAAAAAAACGTATTATTAAAAAAACTCAAAAATTATTTAAAAAAACACACATTTTTTTGAAAATTCATAATAAAAAAAAACATACTAAAAATTAAACAAACAATAATATTTAATAATAAAACTAATCTAATACAAGATCATCTGGTCGCCTCGCCCACAAATGTTCAACCAACTCATGTCGAAGATCCCCATGTATCTCACGGCTCTTGATATTTGCTATGTTATGAAGTTTTTGTTGATCACTGATTGTGGACGGTTGTGGCGGAATGTCACCTTGGTAGTTTTGGCATATAGCTTTGCCCTCGTCTTCTAACGTCATGTTGTGTAGGATAAGACACGTGTAGACGACGTCCATTATCCTCTCCCGAGTCCAATAACGTATCGGGTTCGCCAGAACATAATATTGTTTTTTTATAGCTCCAAAAGCTCTTTCAATATCTTTTCTAGCAGACTCTTGCTTCTTCGTAAAATACTTCCGTTTGTCGGCGACTGGATCTGTAAAAGCTTGAACTAACACAGCCCATTCGTTGTAAATACCATCGACCAGATAGTACCCGTACTTGAAGAGTTCTTCATTTGCAAGAAAAGATTGAGGTGGTTCAACCCCGTCGATAAGGTCGTTGATCAAATGTGACTGATCGATAACATTAAGGTCGTTATTTGACCCAGCAACACCAAAAAAAGCATGCCAAAACCAAAGATCCTGTGACACCGCCGCCTCAAGTATGAGGGTCGGCCCTTCATGATCACCACGGTGGAACTGACCTCGCCAGGCCGTTGGACACATAGCCCATCCAACATGCGTACAATCGATGCTACCTAGCATCCCAGGAAAACCATGTTTTTCTGCGTGCACCTCATATATGCGTTGGATGTCATACGTTGTAGGTTTACGCAGATATCTCCGAGCGTAAGTCGATATGACTCCTACGTACAATATATATTACAAAATGTAATAAATATTTAATAAAAAGTAAAATTAATGTTTTTTACCTTGGCAGAAAAAATGAAGGGATTCACGTGCAACCCTTTTCGACATCTGTAAATACTCATCCAAAGCGTCCGACGAGATGCCGTACGCTAATTGACGGATAGCAGCCGTGCATTTTTGAAGAGGGGTAAAACCGGGAAGACCCCTAGCATCCTCCCTTTGTTGAAAAAAGTGAAACCGTGCCTCTAAATCACTCGCTATACGCGTGAACAATTGCCTGCTCATTCGAAAACGAGTTCGAAAATCCGACTCCGCGTATACCGGTTGAGGGCTAAAATAATGCCTCATCAAAGTATCGTTAGCACCCGATCGATCACGATCACGAGGTGGTGCTCTAACCCTCGGGAGTCGGGGTTGATGGGCTTGATTTTGCAAGAGATTGACCACGGTTGCGGTCAAAACTCCCCCTACATGAAGAAGCAAATCATCCTCTTCGGAGGAGTCGGAATCAGACGAGTACGACGACATTATTTTTAAAAAAAAAATTGGTTTTGGGATATTATATATGAGTTTGGAGATTGAAGTTGTGTTTGATATGGTTAAAATGGGTTGATGGTTTGTGATATTGGTATGTGATATTGGTTTTGGGTGTGGTATGTGAGAATGGTTTTGGGTGTGGTATGTGATATTGGTTTATATAGAGGAATATATATGTGATATTGATATTGGTTTTAAAATTTTTTTTTTTTTAATACACATTATATGAGCCAACGGCTCTATTTACGCAACCCAAGAACCCTTCACGCTACCCCCAGCCGCTACCCCTCTTGCGCCTGCCTCTTTTTCCGCGCTCGCGCCCCTCTCGCGCCTCGGTGGTGTGGTGCTCGCGCCCCGGGGCGCGAGCGGCTGGCCTCTTGCGCCCTTTCTCGCGCTCCACACCCCTCAGCCTTAGTTTATAAATCAAGTAAGGTGTTTAATTATACTTTTAATAAATACCCATGGACTCCTGAAATCTTCAATTCAAACAAGAATCTTGGCTGTCAATTCTGATACTACATAATTTGCTTATTTTCAAGACACGTAAATAAAGCATAGTGCTAAAACTTAGAACAGGACAATTATATTTTCCAACTATAACGTAGATCGGAAGCTAAGTGAGAGAATACAGTTCGAGATGAAAAATAATATATAGAAAAAACACTTAGTTTAAAATCTAAATTGGCTGTCCACAATTGAAATAAAATGAACAAACAAACACACCAAAACAAAAAACGCGCAAGTAAATTCATGCGTTTTTACAATGAAATCACGAAAATAAGGGTTCGTACTTCATTCATTCATTATACAGATTAAAGAGCTTATACTAGTAAAGAATTGTACTAGGTGAGATTTAAGGTTTTTTCTAACTCATTTGTCTTACCAGGTTACTGCTTACTAGTCACAACCAACAATATTTATGTGCCGAATTCGACTTCGACCACCGACAGTTGATATTAATCGGGACATTAATAAAATAAGACATGTTATTATTTGCACGCCCTATTTCTTTCAAATTCAAGGTCCACTTTACTACCACGAGTAATAGCACTTCATTTATGGCTTTTTGTATGCATCTCACAAGACCATGTGTAGTCATAAAGCTTTACTACCAGGAGTTATGCGTCACGTGGTGTCCAGTCAGAGTTATGGTTTTATACAAAAACAGGCTGTAGTCATAACTTTCCACTACCAGGGATTATGCGCCACGTGACGCCCAGTCATTATTAATTTTATTTGTTTTTTTAAATACTAAATCATTTAAATAAATTAACATAAAATTAAAAATGACATTAAACTTCCAAATAAAAAATACATTAAACTAAATTAAAAAAAATACATCAAATTAAAAATAAAAAAACATAAATAATACTAATAAAACTAAAACTCATTTATATTTTTCTAAAATTTTCGCTCGTCAAGTGGCTTTTAGAGATTGGACTATCGGGTCATCTTCGGATAGCTCATTTGATAAAATCTCGATGTCTTTGTCCATCTCATTCCTTCGAAGTAGGTCGACGACGTCCAAATTTACTTGAAGTCATTGAGTTCCAAGTTGGTGTAAATCTTGGAGTCGAGAGTTCATTAATTGGAATTGGTTTTCCAATTCGGGATTCGAACCCGTTGCCGACGACGAACCGGCCCCTTCCCCTTTCCTTTGCCTTTGGTTCTTCTACCCCCGGCCGAGGCATGTCGGCAGTATTCACGGGGTCATTATCGCTTAAGTTGAAGTTTCGAGCGTCGGAACGGGGCGTGTCTGGATCAACCGAAGACGATGTTTTAGACCTTTTTTTACTCGGGCCACCGTTGGCTTCGGCTTCGGCATCCAACACCAAGCCCCATTTTGGGTGAAACCTCAATAGGTCTTTCCAAATGCCAAAGTAGTTGAAGGTCCCGCCGACCTTATGTTGAAACTCAACCAACGCGTTTTCCATGACTTCCGCGTCCGAGACACCGCTACTCCTAGTTCGATTCATCCGAGAGAAAACCGTATGGAAAGCCGAGCATTTGTTGTTTATGTCGCCCCATTTCGACAGTAACGAATCTTTTTCTCGACGCGAGTCCCCGCCAAGGTTGTGAAACCTCTCTATAATTTTGTGCCAAAATACCCCCGTGTTTTGATAGTTCGCTAAAAAAATAAAAACATTACAAGTTTAATGGTTGCCTTGAGGGCATATTGGCCGAAACCGAAAATATTTTGGTTGTTGTTTGGAAACATGATGGTAGAAATATTAGTGTAAAAGATATAAATTGGTATAGAAGTGGAAGGAGTGTGTTAAAAAAAATGAGTTTGGTTTGTTTATATAGTATAAATATAATTAATATAATTTTTTTTTTTTAAATTCCCAACGGCTTCAAACCCACCCACCCAACGGCTATTTTTTTTTGATTTATGTGCCAACCCCCGCGTTTTGTATACAACGCAGCCAAAAACAAGCTTCACATAACGCAGGGGGGCGGTGTACCCCCCGGGTTTTCGTCACATAACGCAGTGGCAACGTTGCCACTACGAGTGGTCAAACATATGCACATGCATGTTACATACATTGTACCCAAAAGACCAAGGGTAAAACAGTCAAGTCATGACTCATGAGTCCAAAACCATTTTGTTGACTTTTTCCAGAAAAAGATATTTATGACAAATGAAAAGATTGTTATCAATAACACATAACCTAGAAATTATTAAACCCTTTACATTAAAACCTTATTAGCATTTTAATCCTATAAAATAACCATAAAAAGTAAAAGACACCTAATCTTGTTATGATTCATAGTTTCATACCAAAGTACCATTGACTGTACATGTGGTCAAACTTAGTTTCTCAGTATTTCACGGTCAACCCTTCCAAGATTTATAACCGAACGAACCCGAATCACTTAGAGAGATATTTAACTGATTCTGTACAATTGTTAACCCGTTCCCGTTTCTTTGAACCGTTTGACCAGGACCTTGACCTTGAATCGTTACACCCGAGTTTTGGCCTGAAAAATCCAATAGTATAATTTTAGTTTACAGATTGACTTAAGTGGTCAAATTGGAGAGATAATAGAAATAACGAGTTTTTATTTTTTGCGCGTTATAACTTTCTTTTTAAACGTGCGAATGATTAAAGATTTTGGTGTGACCCTAGAGATATTTTCATGTAGGGTAGGAAGGATTCAGACCAGGCGATTAAAAATTTACGGGCACTCGAGCGTCACATGTAATGTTAAGCCAAAATTTGAATGTTCTATAAGTTTAAAAAACCGATTTTTAATGTAGGGTAGGAATCATTCATATGGTTAAGGATAGTTGTGTGTCACATGCAATGTTATGCCAAATTTTGAATACTCTATAACTGTACAAGCCCATATTCATGTAGGGTATGGCGGTATGCATTACATAAACAACACAAAAATCATTATATTTTCTATATCTAAGATGCTAAAAAGTTAAAATAAAACAAGATACTGAATAAATAGTGATTGATTACCTTGAAAAAGTATCATTACGAAGAATATGACGGTAGTTAGCATTGCAAAAAGACTGCCGTGTGATGACGATGATGACGAAGATGACGATGAAAGCTTCGAATTTTTCTTCTGTTTGAGTGCCTTCATGCGCTCGATTCGGGCCCGTTTGATCATGGCGATTTCAGTAAGCTCTTTAATAAGCTTTTGATCAGAAGCGTCTAATGAAAGTGGTTGAGGAGGTCTAGGTGGTTTTTTCGCACTTAAAGCCTTTTTCGACTTAATAATATTATTCTCTAACAAACCTTCGTTCACATTTAACGAATCTGATCTAACTGAACTATCATCTTCTACACTCATTAATCCATCGCATAACCTCGAAAACACCATTTGATCTGGACTTCTCTCTACATTTGCTATAAAGTATACCCGTACCACTCTCGAGATGAAGATCAAAACCATTGTCGTGCTCTTTAGAAGCCAAATGATCCATTCAAACTATAACTCAAACAACTTGAATCGACAATCTGGGGTTCTGAAGCTCAAAATATCACAATGGAAACAAAATCCTGAATGCAAAATTGAAGAAAACAGTTAGGTTATTATAACACCTCATATGAATGCAGAGTTATTTATAGATGATTTAAATAAGGCTTTCATATGTACTCAAATAGAAACTGTGTTTTAGTAACCACAAAGCAATGAACAAGCATAGAGTTGACATTAATATTTAAATATTTTACACTGGAACACAGATTTCATCAAATTGTGTAATTTGCCTAACTTTCAGTAAAAAACAAGCAATCAAACCAAGGCCTAACTAGCAAATTGCACAAAACAGCAGGGTTGACCATGAAACCAAAAAATAAAAAATAAATAAAAATAAAAATAAAAAACTGACTGTTTGGTTTTATGTTTTCATAAAAACCAAACTTACAGTTCAGTTTTGGTTTAGTATCTAATAGAGGCCGTAAAAACCGAATCGAATTAATAGATTTTCGATTGTTATTTTTTATTTTACGTAATTTACATTAATTAATAAATATGTAACTTAATATTTTAGCTGAAATGTATAATAATCAAATAACTATTAATCAATAATACAATTTAGACCCAAATCCATTATTTGGAACCAAAAAATGACCGAATTAATTGATTTTCATTTTTATTTTAAGTTATTTATATGAATTAAATAAACATGTAAGCCCAAACGTATAATAACTAATAACTAACAATAAGATTTCAGCCCAAATTTATTATTTTGAGAAATAAAAATTCCAGCCCAGAATTTTCAACCTCAAACGATGAAACAAAAAAAAACAAAAATAATAATAATCGAAACCGAAAAAATCAAACCTGAACGGTTTTCAAAAATTAAAAGACCAAACCGTGCACAACCCTACAAGATAGTAGAAATACTAAATCCTGAAAGGGTGAGCAATAACCAAAACCGAACCGAAAACAGACAACCGACAAACTAACCGAATAAACAAAACCGGTTAACCAAAAACCGATTGGTTAATTCCGCTGAGGCTATTAATGGAACCGAACCGTGTGCACAACCCTTGAATCCAGTATAAACATGTGAAATTAAACCCCAACAATTACAGGTTTAAACCACAAACTGAAGCAACGAATGTCAAAACATGAAGTGAACACAAAGCAAAGTACAAATTACAAACAACACAACTGTATCAATAACAATATGTAAACCAAAAGCCAATTCTTACGCAGAAAATTGAGTATGATCCACTTACCCAAGTCAAATGAACAGAAACTGAACGCGTAAATCAATTATACTAAACCAAAATATGTATTTAATGATTCAAACTGATGAAAAATGAAAATTACCTGTTGTGAATTGAAATTAAAGAAACCCCAGATCTGAATATATGATAATAATGATAATGAATGAAACTGATGTGTTTGTATTGTTGATGTTATAGTTGTGTGTTGAACAATGAATGAATTGTAGTTGGTTCACGACACGATGGCTTTTTCAAGGGTTTATATATATTATTATGAACAAAATAAAAGAAGGTGCTTGCCATGAATTGTTTATTGGTTTAATAATATGTTTTGTTTTGAATAAAATATTTAGAATGTGATAACAATCTAACATAAGACATCAACACGTGTTTAATGTTTGGAAACTTATGTATCGGCAGAATTTGATGTAGAATATCACCTAACGTCATAAATAAAAATGTATTTATATTTAAAACTAATTTCGAGATATTAAACAAACCTTTATATTTACTTTTTATTTTCAAATACGGTTTTAAAACAATACTATTCTTATATTTCATGCACCACTTACTCTTTTTTTTGTTTTAACGGCTAACGAGTTCTTCAAATGGACGACTTGTTAAATTCATCACATTGGAATACACTCGTTTTTTTTATCCAGGGAGAACTCTCACCTAAAGCCAATGCCCATAAACACTCGTCCAAATGCACGACAGTGCAATGAGATAAAATGCGTGCAGTTCAAGGATCCAGCTAGTGAACGTGACCTATAAGCTTAGTCTCTCATCATCACTTGATGCCATAAAAACTATATGATGAGAAGCAAAAATCAAACTTAGATCACTTGAAACACCAAGTCTCTTCCTTACTATAAAACGACTTACCTACTCTTGGTAGTTAAATCTTAAACTATAAACTATAATCACTAAACCTTGACTTATAACCCATACCCCAATAAAAATGTAAGAAGACAAGGATACAACAACTCAACAAGGTTTATTTAAAATTTGTAATTGTATATCTAATAAAATGATTGCGATCAGCAAAGTAACATCTGGATAAAGACTTGTATATCATATTTTAATCTGTAAATATGTATAAGTGGGAGTGTGGGACTTGTTTAAATAAGATTCATATAACTTAAAAGTGCAAATGAATGATGGCCCGATAAAGACGAAGGATATTATGGGCAATAACAAAATAATTAGTTTGTGTTAATGCGGAGATTTTCTAGGGTCTACAAGAAGATCTCAGAATTATTTGGATCCATCCCACCCCCGTCGGTGGCTTTGTGCTACCATCAACTTATGGGTCCTTTTTAATGAGCATGATTGAGTTATGTACACGAACTATTACATTTCCCATCAATGCATATAACACACACACCCAATTTATAGTTTTATGATACAACATACATCTCATCCTGTTATAATTGTTATTCTTATTTATTATTTATTATTATTATTATTATTATTAATACTACTACTGTTACTGTTACTATTGCTATATACTTATATTGGATGAATCAAAACTATTCTCACTTCGAAGTTTGTTCATGAGGCCTGATGCGAGCTTAATTGTATTTTTCTAATTAAAAACATGATCATCAAGCATAATATGTGGAGTGGTGATCAAGCATTACACATAATACTATCTATTTGTAATATTTGGGGCTACACAAACCGACACACTCTACTATAATGAGTGTCATCAATGACTAATCACTGATTGACGAGTACTGATAGATCAACGAGGAGGACCACTAACATATGGGAGAGAAATAAAATATTGATGGACAAGTTTCTTAATACTTAAGAGATTGTTAGCCTAACCCACGAATTCGAATATTACTGACGAATTACCGCTGACCACCGATGCTAGTAAACCCAAATATGGTCAATGATTGTGGAGAATTTTTAGCGGCATATTGCAAATGAATTATTTGTCGCTGAAACTTTAAGAAATATATTGGATAGAGATCCCATGCCAAGTCTTTTTGCAAAAATTTGGTAAGTACATGTCACTTACATATATTTGATGTCAACAGAGTCGTTGCCCTACGGTAAATATACTAAATTTTTGCTTCAAGATCCTTGGTATTAGTGGAAAAACGTTTTAGAGCTAGACTACTAACTCACGAGTGAGCACTTATATTTAACGCTTTTCATGGTAAGTGTTGGGTTTATACAAGATTATCAAAGTCCAAATAAACCATTTTATTAGGAAAACGCGGCGGAATTAAGTTTTAAATCTTGTTTAACCATTACACATAAAACCCGATTTATGTTAAACCCAATCCAGGATCCATATACAATACACATGCTATCAAAATCAACCATAGGGTGTTTAGAGAACATACCTTCAAGTCTTAAAACACCGAAGGGGATGAATGGTTTGAATGATAAGTCTCCAAAGAAGGAAACCTCAAGCTTGCATACCCGAACAAGCTTCCAACAAACACCAAGTTGCTAGGATTTATCACTTTGCTTAATCCCTCTTGTTCCTCCTTGATTTCGGCCGAGAAGAAGAAGAAGAAGAAGAGAGAAAATGTGTGTGTGTGTGTGAGAAAGTGTGTTTGTGTTGTTCAAGAAAAACAATCCACCAACCCTTACACATGCATGTCTTGGAAGTATAAAATGGAAGAGAGAGAGGGTGAGGGGGGCGGCCAAAAGAGGGTTTTTTCCCACCCAAAACTCAAACCCATTTATTTATACTTCCTTATCATACATTATGTTATTTAACCAATTAAATAACATCTCAAAAAATATAAATTATCAACATAATTTATTTAACACACAAATGCAAATATTTAGAAAATTCATTTTCCAAATATTATAAATGTTGATACTTATTACTTAGATCATATCTAATAATAAATACTATGGCGTTTGTCTAGCTTGTTATTGGGTATGACCCAACTTGGATCATAACGTACTAGCCACATCAACTCAAATATCTGTCTTGGGCAGATCGATTCCAACAATCTCCCACTTGCACAAGATACATAGAAGATTGATGCAAATAGCAAATACCGCCTAACAACGGTTTACTATCCCTAATACGCATGACGAAGTGCCATTCAATAATATCATCCCCTTCAAGTCCCTCACTTGAAAATGATTTAGGTAAAACTATCATTTATCCTTTTGTCTCAAATGTCATGTTAAATCCAGAGATAAAGAGTGATCATTCTCTGTTGATTTATCTTATCAGGCTTTACACATTTAACTCTCAAATTGACTACATATGTCTCTCACTATCACCTTGTACTACACTTGAGCTTAGCCTTATGTACTGACATATTTCAGAGCAACGAAGAACTAAGTCAAAGCATAATAGTCGGTGAATATCAAGACCCAATATGTATCTCAGGTCGGAGGATACTATGATGTTCGCCTTTACTCAAATTTACTTATGACCACAAATCACAAGGATTCCATGCAGTAAACTTGAGGGCGGGTCAATCCAATACTTATCCCATAAATATCTATGAACCTTGGCAGCAAACCCTTTCCATATTCATACCTTATGAATATCTACCAATCCAAGTTCATAATAGTCTTTCCTTCACATTTGTTCCCACAAATATGATCGACTACGGACATTTAGAATAATTAACTTATTCACGGATTTAAACATGCTAAAATGGAACATGACTCAAAAGCATAAGCATAACCAAAACCATATGACTGAGTCAAAATAATAATTGTTCCAATATCCAAATACAAAATTTTGATCAAATCCAATCACAAGAATATCGAAGTCCTAAGGCACAAGTATGACCCTCATGCTTTGGCCTTTCTAGGAGCTTCGTGAGTAGATCCGCAATGTTTTGATCAGTGTGAACTTTGCGAATACATATCTTTCCTTTTTCAACTTTATCCCTTATGTAGTTGAATCTCCGCTCAATGTGCCTTGTCTTTTGATGTGCACGAGGTTCCTTGATTTGAGCAATCGCACCCTCGTTGTCACAAAAGATTTCTAGAGGGTCCTGAATGGTACGGACTACCCCTAGGTCGGCAATGAACTTTCTAATCCACGCAGCTTCTTGAGCTGCCAAGGAGGCGGCGATGTATTCAGATTCAGTGGTGGACAATGCTACCACATCTTGTTTTGCGTTCTTCCAAGACACAGCACCACCATTTAGAACGAAAACAGATCCCGATTGTGATCGAGAATCATCTCGATCAGTTTGGAAACTCGCATCAGTGTAACCGTTTACAACGAGTTCCTTCTCACCAGAGCCATATATTTGAAATATATCCTTAGTCCTCCTAAGGTATTTCAATATGCTCTTAACCGCCATCCAATGGCTAGTTCCCGGATTTTGTTGATATCTACTTGTCATGATCAAAGCGCATGACACATCCGGTCTAGTGCATATCATGGCATACATGATAGAACCTATAGCAGATGCATATGGGATTCCATTCATTTTATCTTGCTCATCCTTTGAGCTTGGACATTGAGATGCACTCAATATTGTTCCCCTTTGAATAGGTACCAAACCTTTCTTAGAGTTGTCCATCTTGAACCTTTTCAAGATTTTGTTAATGTATGCACTTTGATTCATACCTATCAACCGCCTTGATCTATCCCTATAGATCCTTATTCCCAGAATATAGGCGGCTTCACTAAGATCCTTGATGGAAAAACAACTTCCAAGCCAGGCTTTTACACCTTCCAAGGTTGGAATGTCATTTCCAAACAGCAGTATGTCATCGACATATAATACCAGAAAGGTAATGATGCTCCCACTAGCTTTCTTAAACACACAAGCTTCATCGGAGTTTTTGATGAATCCAAATTTCTTAACTTCATCATCATAACGGTGATTCCAACTTCTAGATGCTTGTTTCAATCCATAGATTGACTTCTTTAGCTTACATACTTTGTTAGAATGTTGTGGATCAACAAAACCTTTAGGCTGAATCATATAGACATCTTCCTCAAGGTGTCCATTTAGAAAAGCGGTTTTGACATCCATTTTCTATATCTCATAGTCATAGTATGCGGCTATGGCAAACAATATCCTAATAGACTTTAGCATCGCAACAGGCGAAAAAGTTTCATCATAATCAACCCCTTGAGTTTGAGTGAAACCCTTTGCTACAGTCTAGCTTTATAAGTATCCAAGTTTCCATGCATATCGGTTTTCTTCTTGAAAACCCACTTACTTCAAACCAATTTGGAATTAAGAGGTGGTGCAACCAAGTCCCATACTTTATTGTCATTCATGGATTGCATCTCAACGTTCATGGCTTCAAGCCATTTATCATAATCAGATTGTGACATTGCATCTCGGTATGTGGTGGGTTCATCCGAATCTACCACATAGCATCCATCCATGAAAAATCCATATCTTTCGGGGGGGGGGGGTGCTAATTCTACCAGTTTTGCGAACGATTTGTGTGTTTTGATCAACCATTTGATCATTCTCAACAACCTTTTGTTGATCGCTAGTGTCAACCAAAAGTGTATCGGCTTGTAGTTTTCGATCCTCCTCGAGTTCCACAGTTCTACTAGTTCCTTCCATAAGGAACCTTCTTTCCAAGAACTCAGCCTTTCGAGCAATAAATACATTTTGCTCATTTGGATTGTAGAAATAATATCCCATAGAATCTTTGGGATATCCAACAAATATACACTTAGTGGATCGGCTTTCAAGTTTGTTTTGGGTGTTGTTCTTGACATAAGCCTCACAACCCCAAACCTTCAAATATGATAATGATGTAACCCTTCCATGCCATATTTCAAAAGGTGTCCTATCCACTTTCTTGGTTGGTGCCATATTTAAAATACGGGTTGTGGAGATCAATGTGAACCCCCAAAATGATAGAGGTAATGTGCTTCTATCCATCATAGATCAAACCATATCCAATAAAGTTTGATTTCTCCTTTCGGACACACCATTATGTTGTGGTGTTCCAGGTGGAGTAAGTTGTGAGACAATCCCACAACTCCTGAGATAATCTAGAAACGCATCATTGAGGTATTCACCTCCTCTATCGGAACGAAGTACTTTAATTGTTTTGTTGAGTTGATTTTGCACTTCAGTTTGGAAGACTTTGAACATTTCAAAGGCTTCATTTGTGTCTTAACAAGAACACATACCCATAGCGACTATAATCGTCGGTAAAGGTAATGAAGTATATTTCACCATTTCTTGTCATTATCTTAAAAGAACCACATACATCCGAATGTATGATACCTAATAAGTCTTTCGCCCTTTCATTAGTTCCACTAAAGGGATCCTTGGTCATATTTCCCAATAAACAAGATTCACACTTATCAAATGAATCGTCATTTGATTCCAAAAGACCATTCTTTTGAAGTGTACGAATGTGATCCTTGTTTATGTGACCAATGCGACAATGCCATAGAAAAGTCTTACTCAAATCCAATTTGAGTCTTTTGGTGTTAGCTTGGTACAACGAGTTATCAATGTATGTATTATCATGAAATAATTCATAAATTCCATTAGACGGCATCGCTTTAAAATAAAAGGCATCATTCATGAAAACATAAATACCATTGTTTACAAACTTAGAATCATAAGCAAATTGTCTTAACAAAGAAACAGAGATAATATTCCTAGTCAAACTAGGAGAATACAAAATGTTTTTCAAAATAACTTCCAAACCATTTGGAAGCTTTAAAACAAAATCTCCTCGGGCTTGGACGTCAACCTTTGCTCCATTGCCCATGAAGAGACTTATATCTCCTTTCTTGTAATCATTTCTTGTTTTGAACTCCTGCAATGAATTGCATATATGAGTTCCACATCCGGCATCCAATACCCATGAGTTAGAAGAAATAATATTAAGATCAACATGGATCATGAAAGTTGTACCCGAGGTTTGCTCCGCATCCCTCTTAGCTTTCAACTCCTTGAGATAGGTTGGAAAATTTCTCATCCAACGGCCTATCTTGCCACAACCAAAGCACGGATCCTCAGCGCTAACATTTAGCTTCTTCGGTTTTGGTTCCGCCTTTGCCATTCCCTTGAACCTCCCTTTGACTTGGCCCTTACCACTAGAAACCTTTGCCTTGGGTTCTGTATGATGCCTCTTCTTCAAACCACCTTCATTGATCGCAAGAACGGGTATAATCTTTTTACCCATTCCGGCTTCGACTGTTTGGAGCATTGCGTGAAGCTCACCAATACTTTTGTCCCATCCGTTCATGTTATAATTCATAACGAATGTCTCAAACCTTTTAGTTAAGCCATTAAGGATCATATCCGTGGCTAACTTTTTTGAGACGGGACAGTTAAGCCGTTCAAGCCGATCAATGTGGCTTTTCATCTTAAGCACATAAGATGAGACAGATTGGGTTTCTTCCATACAACATACATGAAACGCTCGAACCGTTTCGAAACGTTCCACCCTATCTTGAGTAAGGAACATTTCTTAAGCTGGGTGATCATGTCATATGCCTTATGATTCTCGAAATCCTTTTGGATCTCGGGAATCATTGTTCCCAACATGAGGCAAGAAACTTACACCGAATCCTTGGTGTATTTTAACCAATCAGCGTAGGCATCCAAGTTATTTACATTTGGTTCATCAGGAATAGGATCATCCAAAATATAAGATTTCTTCTCTTGCTTGAGAACAATTCTCAAGTTTTGATACCAATCCATGAAATTGTTATAATTCAGACGATCCTTATCCAGAATGGATCTCAGTGATAGATTATGCATAGGTGGGATAATAGCGTCCGGTGCGTTGTTGTTTGCGGCCATCTATAAATTTAACAAAGTTCAATTTAGTATTTTCGATATCATTAATAAATTTTAATCGTTAATACCCTTTAATGTCTCCAAGACAATTAATGATTTAAAATCTAGAACCCAACGTTTCATTCAAATAGTAGTTAGGTGACCTTTATCCTACTATTTAAATTAACAATGTAGTCAACGTTTGACAATTGCAACCCTTTGCAACTTCTAGCTTTATGGGATCGGTTAAACATCATATGTTAAGTTGGCATGTTTAATCCCATAAACACCTTTGTACGCCATGCTTCGGTGACCCTATTCACATGGTTTACAAATCAAGTCGTCCTACTTACACACACGTGTGAGTTTACACATACAAGTGGTTAGGTGACCTTTATCTCACAAGTATTGTAAATCCACCTCAAGATCACAAGTTTTCTTAAATGTGGTTAGGTGACCTTTATCCCACATCAAGTCTCCAAGTGATTCGAGCGTCGTATAAAAGGATGGTGTTTAACTTGTTTTAAAAGGGATTTAAGTTTTCAAAATTCTAGATTGGAAAACTATCTTATGTACCTTCCATTTGCATGCATTCAAATGTAGGGTACCTTTTGAAATAAATTTTCAAAGTTCCTTTTAATAAAACCCATTTTATTATGAAATCATTAATAGTTAATAAAACCAATTATTACTTAATAATTTCAAATGAATCAATTTTATGCAAGTTATTGATTTTTTAATTGTTAACATCCATATCCAAATGATAAAACAAAATTTAAATCAACCACACAAGCATAAAAAAATCAATACAAGTTCATAACCATAGCCACCTATATTGACAATACTTGTTGAAAGAAACAAGTGTGTCACAAGGTCTCTCCTAAGGGACGAGCATGACACAAGGTATGTGATGGTGAACTCCCACTTGACTCCGCATCCATATGCTTCAAGTGTCCACCTCTTGTTGTGATCCTTTCTCCTTATTTGGGCTTCCATTTGGGCTCCAACCAAAGTGGTATTGTAGTTGCATCTCCTTTTACAAAATATATCCTAATACATTTTTCTAATAAAAGAAATACAACTATTCTATTTATTATTACAAACCAATTTGAAACAAATAAACAGATTACATTCCCGAATAAAGAATATTACAATCAATGAATAAATCACAACACATCATTTCAATATACATAGGATCATGGTTAGGTTATGAACATCCAAACAAATAGGTCAACCTTTGACCAGAATAGTTCCCCTATAACCCTTTTGAGTTTTCGAACAGAAGACCAAAGTTTCAGAGTTTTCGGCCCGAAAACTTTGGTTAGCCGAGAACCTAGTGTTCTTGGTCAACACCGAGAACTATGTTTTCGGTCAACCGATAACCATGGTTCACAACCATGAGTTCTCGGTCCAACCGAGAAAGTGTTTTCGGTCAACCGAAATCTCATGGTTCCCAACCAAGAGTTCTCGGCCAACCGAGTAAAGGGTTTCGGGTGTCTTCAGCCAGATCGAGAACAATGGTTTCTAACCAAGGGTTCTCGGCCAAAGCTGAAAAGCCCAGATTTGTCCAAACAATGAATTTTTCCAGATTTACCACATGCATGTATGGTACCATCTTGAAAAACCAAGGGGCAACCAATATCCTAAATTTTTCGTCCAATATGGTAAAAATACCATAAAACCGGAACACTTTAGATCACATTTTTAAGCATGTAATTGTATAAGCGGCTCTTGATGCCATTGTTGGGTTTATACAAGATTATCAAAGTCCAAATAAACCATTTTATTAGGAAAACACAGCGGAATTAAGTCTTAAATCTTGTTTAACCATTACACATAAAACCCGATTTATGTTAAACCCAATCCAGGATCCATATACAATACACATGCTATCAAAATCAACCATAGGGTGTTTAGAGAACATACCTTCAAGTCTTAAAACACCGAAGGGGATGAATGGTTTGAATGACAAGTCTCCAAAGAAGGAAACCTCAAGTTTGTATACCCGAACAAGCTTCCAACAAACACCAAGTTGCTAGGATTTAGCACTTTGCTTAATCCCTCTTGTTCCTCCTTGATTTCGGCCGAGAAGAAGAAGACATATACACATGTCTTACAAAAAATTAATAAACAAAGAGTTGTTGAACAACTTTCATACAACTGAATACTTATCCACGTCTTTCACAAAGACAAAATTAATAAACGAAGAGTTGTTAAACAACTTTCATACAATTGGAGACTTATCTATGTCTTTTAAAAATAATGAACTGAATAAACGAGAGATTTCTACATGTGTTTGTTACATATCTTTCATACACAAGTTGAATATAAAACTAAATTTCAAAAAATGGTTTGCTGCAATTACAAATTGCTTAACGGCATAAATGACAGTTATAAATTGCTTAACGGCATAAAAGTTAACAAGCTTAAATTCAAGCTTAAATGATTATAACTGTTAAGCAATTTATAACAGTCTTTTATGTCGTTAAGCAATTTATAACTGTCTTTTATGCCGTTAAACAATTTATAATTGTCTTTTATGTCGTTAAGCAATTTGTAACTGTCAGCAAACCATTTTTTTGAAAATTGGTCTTATATTCAACTTGTGTATGAAAGATATGTAACAAACACATATAGAAATGTCTCGTTTATTTAGTTCATTATTTTTAAAGTACATAGATAAGTCTCCAATTGTATAAAAGTTGTTTAACAACTCTTCGTTTATTAATTTTGTCTTTGTGAAAGACATGGATAAGTCTTCAATTGTATGAAAGTTGTTCAACAAATCTTTGTTTATTAATTTTTTGTAAGACATGTGTATATGTCTTCAAATTTAAAAAGTTGTCCAACCATTTTTATGTAAGACATGTGTATATGTCTCTAAATTTATGAAAGACATGAAGTCTTTATTTGTTCTCTTAGGTTTGCTAAGTTTCCAATTAGAAATCATTTAGTTTTGATAAGGATTAATCGAGTTTTGTTTTGAGAAATCATTTTTTTGTAAAAATGCTTAAGGAGAGATTATAATAAATAATTTTGAAGTAAATTAACAGTTATAAAATAAATCATACCTCATCTTCTTATCCAGCTAAGTGAACCTTTTAAATTGAATTTTTCAAGTGACCAACCGAACCAATTTGTTCCCTACGGCCTCCTGCCTCAACGGTACTCTTATGGCTCCAGGGCTCCAGGTTTTGCAAAATTCTTAAAGATGAACTTGATAGATAATAAGAACTGATATATTTATTTCACAACTGTTCTTCCCAGGGGAAGAAATTCTTGGTACTTACATAATACTCTCCTTTAGCAAGGAGATTACTCACTAATACACATGATTTATCTTACAAGTAGAGAGAAAAGAAAGATAAGTAAGAATGCAATCCTAAACTTAAGAATAATTCCCCTTTATATAGGAGGAGAAGATTTATACAATGGACTAAAATGCCCTTCTAATTTCGTCATGCATGACGATTTTAGTCGACATACCCATGTGTTGGGTCCAGTTCCCTGGTGTCTTCATCCGAGTAATAGCTGTAAAGTTGAGAGCTATTGTCTTCTTTTGTACTGTTTGAACAGTATTCGCAATTATGATTTTCATAAGTACGCTGAAGCTCCTGACATAGTCTTTCTTTTGTGACTAGCCCTGCTTCTACTTTATTAAAGATGATTCTTTGCTCCATCTTTTCTGAAGCTTCTTTCTCGTGCTTTGGTAGTGGAAGACTACTAAAGCTGGTAATTACACAGTGGTGACTGTAATAGTTTACTTTATTAAAGCTTCCAGCTTTTATTTTTGCAAGTTTTCAAGTATTTTTAGAAAACTCTTAACTCTTATTTCAACCTAATTGCTCGGGTCTTCATATTTTTTATCCACGAATTTGGATGGATTTACGGTTCTTGTTTTAGCTAGACCGATTTCCAAATGATGGTAGCTTTGGAAGGATTTTCCTTGATACCAATCTGGGAGCGTAGAAGTACACTTGATGAAAATGTTAGCATCTTTTGCTGCTGTAATCTTTTTGTGAAAGTTTTTTATTGCTTTCTTCATTCCTTCGGTCATTAAATTAATTTCTTGTAAATTAGAGGAAGGGTAAATATACTTAACTAACCCAGCAGAGAATTCTAAGGAGATAAGTTATGGGCTTGCGCCTGGACAAAAGACAATTAAACTTTTAGTAGCCTTATCTTCTGTGTAAATGTGCTCGGATTCAAAGTCATTTTGACTTAAAGACCGCGCTTTAGACCATAATGATCTAAATTCATCAAGAGATACAATATCTTGGGCTTCTTCTTCTTCTTTCTCTTCAATAAATTTTAATTTTGAAGGAAATGGGAAAGCTTTTCTGAACTCAACGGTTTTTTCTTGTTTTCCTGGTTTTAAAAGTTCAGGAAAAATTGTTACCTACAAAGGTATTTCTCTTTTTCCAAGATTTGCTGAATAGCGAGTGGATTCTTGTTGGGCTTGTGCTAACGTCCCAAACTTTTTGAATGGATAGCTGCTTCCATCTACGTAGCTTTTGACTGTTGACCAGTCTTCGTATATCCCCTTATGCTCACCGTCAAAAATAACATAGAACCTTGTTTTGGGATTTTCTAGTCTCCGGGTAATTTGAGAGTAACTTGGTCTTAGTGAGACCTCTTCAGTTTTTGGCAAACCGTCAGCCATCAACGGATTTGATTTGTCTTTACCAGAGCCGTTTGCTTCTGGACTAGATGAAGATCCTAGTTCTTCATTAACTTTTCTTTGCTTTTTTCCAAAGCAACAGGAGTAAACGGACTTGTTTTTTCTTTACCCTTTGCCGTTTGAAAGGGAATAGATTAAGATTGTCTCCTTTCGGATTCCTGCTCTGAATTAGCAGTTGTTTCTAGACTTTCGTCATTGAGTGCTATCTTTTCTTGAATAGATTTTAATTCTATAAGAAGAATTTTTTCTTTGAGGCGCAATGCCTTTAATTCATCCATGAGTTTTTTCTTTTTGTGGAAAAGAATTGTTTTGCCTCTTTTGAGGGGTTTTTAGCTCCTTAAATAGATGAAAAAGGTGTGAATAGTTTTCATGATTATTGAAAGTCTCGTGTCAGGCAGTCAGCCAGCACATTCTTGGTTCCCTCGAGATGCTCAATGTCGAAAGAATATCTGGAAAACCACATTTTCCATCTGACTAGACGGCCTTGTTTATTATCTCCAGAAATTTTTGTTTTAAGAAAAATAAGTAAAGTTTTTATTATCTGGGGCTTTTTTCTTCTTCCACTTCTTTAAAAGTTTTATTTTTATTCATCTCGGACTGTTAGAGGCATTGCTACTATCTGAAGATGAATCATACATTATTTCAATTGAATATACCTGCATATAGTCATCAAAAATATTTTCTGAAGGATAGTATCCTTCAATTTCTGCTTCATAAATGAGTTTTACCTTTTCCGGAAATCTTTGCCTATTAGGACATTCGTTGGCATAATGCCCCTCTTCCGAGCATATCCAGCAACGGCATTTCTTTTTTCCTTGGGGACAAACCTTAGGTTTTTCTTTTGAAAAGTATTTTCCAGGAATGAATTTTCTTTCTTGGGTTTCCAAAACCTTCTTTTAGTTTTGTATTTTCTTTTATATTTCTTTTTGAAATATTTTTTTTTCTCCTCATCACAACCAAAAGATAATTGAGGTGTATCAGTAATTTTATGGCAACAATTTTTATTAAATCCTTTTAACTGTTTTTGCTTGTTGGAAAAGTCGCAGTAAACAGCAATTTCTTCTTTAACAATTCTTGTAGCAAAACCTAGAGAGTGTTTTGTTAAGTCGTTCTTTTCTTTATTCCATCGTTCTTTGGCTTTTTCACCAACAATAGGAATTTTCATTAGGTAAACTTCTATCCAAGAATGATATTCACCTGTGCTTAGCTTATATAAGTTTTGTTCAAAAAGACAAGTAAAGTCGTTTAAAAGACATATATCACAAAGTTGTGATTGGGTTAATATTTGTCTTGCCTTTTCAAGCAATTTTTGGTTCTCATGATCTTTATTTGTAAGGAAATCAAGACCTAAGAACATCATATACATGGCATTAATAATTTGATCAAAGAGATCATCCCCATGTAAATCTTCATTCCAAGTTGTTCCTTTAATAAAATCTTGGACTATTCCTGCGGACTTGTGTTCTATTAGTAACAATAAGGCCTTGGCATTGGAAAATTCTTCTGGATTAGACTGGATAATCAGACTAATTTCAGTGTTCCATTTGTCAATTGTTTCTTTTCTTTGATTAAAATAAAAAATACAATCAATTTTTATGGTACCAATTTCAGTTGAACTGCCATTATTTTTATCGGAATTTGGTATCCCCTTATGATAAGGCATAGAAAATTCATATTTTGTGTTCTCTTTCCTGTAGGATGGCTTGTGGTTACTACTACTAGCAGCGCTGGTTTGATTCATCCTATGTTTTGGAACTTCTTCTTCTGAAGAATCTTCTTTTTTAGTTTCGGGTTCTTTTAAAGCAAATATTTTTTCTTTATTTTCTGGAAAATATTTTTCTTTTAATTCTTTATTTTCAGAAAATTTATTTTCGCACTCTTGATCGCTTAAGGTCATGAGTTGAACAAGTTCTTGTATTTGTTCGGCTGAATAATTTCCCAGCTGTTCGTCAAAAATTTGCTCTAATCTTTGTGTGATAGAACTTATTTATTTACAAGACAAAATAGTTTTATTATTTTGAAGATCTTGTATTTCTTTTTCGAAATTTCGTTTTTGTTGCCTCAAAAATTCTAGTTTTTTAAGCTTATCACATGGATCGATGCTCAAGTCATTTTGAAGCTCATTTATTTTTTGAAAGATATTTTGAAGATTAGAATAATTCATTCTAATTTCTGAATTTATCTTTTGAATAGGATTTCTCATCTGACCTTTATTAGTCTTTTGAGGTAGATCCGAAAGGCCATTCCAAAGCATTTGGACTTTTAGAACTTCCTAATTAAGGATTTCCAACATTAAAGTTGGGAAAAGAGTATTTTTGAAATCTCTTTTTCTCTTCAGAAGTATTTTCTTTATGTTTTTCGGGCTTTGGCGTTTCTTCTTTAATTTTATCAATTTTGTCTGAGACATCTTTGATAATTTTTGCCGCTATGGTTTCTAAACCTTCACTGGTAGTTAATTCTTCTACCTTTTTGATTAATTCTTTAATCGATTCTTCGATTTTTATTAGACTCATGCTATAGAAATTATTGTTTTTCTAGCCTTGAGATTGTCAATTCTCTTTCTAATAGCAAAAACTTCATCTTTTAAAGCTTTTATTTTTAGAGTTTTTGTTTTATGACTTGTCATAATATCTACTCTAACTTGCTCTATTCTTATGAGGAAAATTTGTATTGAAGCTTCTTCTTGAATAATTTCTTCATTCAGAAGCTCGAAATTTTTAAGGATTGGCTGTGATGAAGTCATTTCCCAGCTATTTCCTTAAGAATTTTACCATATCTGTCAACATTTTCAGACATAGATCTTATTAATTGTGATTCAGTAAAACTGGGTTCTCCTATTCTTAAAGGGTTTCCAGTAAAACGGTATCTAGGTCGGGACACTAGAGGTTGTTTATTGCGAGCAATATTAATGGCCCAATCTTCTTGTAACTGTGAAGGTTCAGAAAATTTACTTCATTCGACAGTTCCAATTTCTGAGAATATATCTTCGATTGTTATATTCTTTTTCTCTTTATACTCAATTGAATGAGTACTATTTGTTAAAGCATACGATATTAAATAATTAATCGTAAATACTTTATTACCCGGTTCCATAAGGTCGGTTCTTTCACATTGATGTATGAAACTTAATGTTTTATCGAAATCTTTTGAATCTCGATGTAAGGCAAATTAAGGATATATAATAACATAAATTTTTCATATGCTAAATTTCCTTGTACTGCTCCTAAAAGAGCATCTTGTCTGTTAACAATTCTATTGTCAACTAGAGCCATTTTTATAGGAAAATTATTTCCATCTCTAAATTGTGCTTTTAGAAGAATTTTTACTTCTCCTATATGCACCATGTTCATGGTTCTTCTTAACTCAGGTTTCATAGTCAAAAGTCTTTTTGCTATCTCTCCTTTAGTTAGAAGAGGTAGATATACTTCTCCTGAAGTATATTTTACATCTACTGAAAGTTCTTCGGTATTGAAGCAATAGAAAATCTTATTTTTTCTAGAGAAAGCTCTTGAGACTAAACTCTGTAGATGATTAGGTTGATTAAAAACCGTTTTTGTGTCAAGCTTGAATTTAAGCTTGTTAATTTTTTTCTAATTGATTAAAATTAATCATATAATCTAAAGCAGAAGAGAGAAAATGTGTGAGAGAAAGTGTGTTTGTGTTATTCAAGAAAAACAATCCACCAACCCTTACACATGCATGTCTTGGAAGTATAAAAGGGAAGAGATAGAGGGTGAGGGAAGCGGCCAAAAGAGGGTCCCCCCCCCCCCCCCCCGAAAAAAAAACTCAAACTCATTTATTTATACTTCCTTATCGTACATTATGTTATTTAACCAATTAAATAACATCTCATAAAATATAAATTATCCACATAATTTATTTAACACACAAATGCAAATATTTAGAAAACTCATTTTCCAAATATTATAAGTGTTGATACTTATTAGTTAGATCATATCTAATAATAAATACTCTGGCGTTTGTCTAGCTTGTTATTGGGTATGACCCGACTTGGATCATAACGTACTAGCCACATCAACTCAAATATGTGTCTTGGGCAGATCGATTCCAACAATACAAGCGTAATAGATATTATATTAATAACGTTGACTAAGTGTATGTATGCGTAGGAGTAGTATCAATGGTATCCCATAGTTGGTGATCATGATACTCTAGTATCGGGAGATCTCATTTGATCTTCCTGATCTAAAACCATGCAACTTTTTTAATATATTGTAATTACATAGTCAACAACGTATTAATAATTTATTTAATGGTTGTATATTTACGTTGTAAAGAAAAGTTGGAGGTGAAGAAAGCACGAGAAGCAGAGGTGTGGGCGATGCGAAAGGAGATTATGGCTGAGATTTCGAGGATATAACTTCTCAAACCACCATGAAAAAAGTGTTGTGTAGAAAGAAGTTAACACTATTATCGTTCAATGTACTCTTAGGGGGTGTTTGGGATTCCTTATTTTAGCTTCTTATAGCTTATAATTTATAGGTTAAAAGTTATAAAGTGTTTGGAAAAGTAAGGGTTTGTGAGTGTATAAGGTATAAGTTACAACTTTGTAACTTATACCTTATGCCTTAAATAAGGTATAAGGTGGTAAAATAAGGAATCCCAAACATCCCCTTAGTCTCTCACTACTTTGTATTCACATTTTACGAAAAGCGGTATCTTTATTTATTTATTTATTTATTAAATAGATTTAAACTAAATATATATACGGAATATATGTCAGCAAATTTGTCGATGACGTAGGTAGATAAACCCTTGTGCAGTGGTGAAGCTTGGACTAAGACACCGGAGGGGCCGGACTCAGAATGTATACAAAATTTCATAAACGAAGGTGGTCGGGCTCAAATGTTCGGCCAAAAACGGCTAAATTTACACTATGTATAAAAAATTTCAGGCGAAAATGCCTAAATTTTACACTACGTACAAAAAATTTCGGTCAAAAACGGCTAAGTTTGCACTATGTATAAAAAGTTTCGGATGAAAACGAGTAAATTTACACTGCCGCGTAAAAAACAGGGGGTCTGGGGCCACCCCGGGCCCTAATCAACCTTAGCCAATGCCCTTGTGAATATTCTATCGTTGATCGATTGATATTACCCCCACGATAATAGAGTAACATGTGCTACCATTCATTGATGAAACTACCGTCGATGATCTTTCAAAAAATTCCGCCAATAAATGCATTACCTGAGTTACGTTATCTAGCAAGGTATACCTACGAATTATGAAATACATCAAGAGCCAACTTCACCGACGGATTATTGGGAAATCTCTTTGCCATTGAAAGGTTTTTGTTTGGTAATGACAAACCATCGTATTTTGTAGCTGATGACCGATAGTGTTTGTCCTACCAATTCTAATCCCCAACAGCCTTGGTAAGCACCACAAAGGAGATGACAACACATCTTTACAAGTTATAGAGGAGGCGGTTGTCTATTTTCATTATATCATCTTGTTTTATTAGACAAACTATTCGTTGTTTCACTCGATGATGAAAGAGTACAAAAGTCATGAACAAATTATAAGAATCCATATGCACTTGTCATTTAATAATAATTAAAAAAAAAACATGTTTTTGGTCTTTTAGCCTCGTTTGGGCCATGAACAATACGACCATATCTCTTGACTTCTATCAAGCCCTATTTAATACACATCTCGTTTGTACTTCAATGTTGCAGTTTCACCTTTCAAAAAGTAAAATTATGTAAATACTATGAATATGGAATATTTTTTACACTTATTATTGACTTGTTTAAATTTACAGCTTTATTTCTCCATTTCATTTTATCTTTTCAAAATACGATTTTTACACTTATTATTGACTAGTTTAAATTTACAGCTTTATTTCTCCATTTCATTTTATCTTTTCAAAATACGATGCAATTAAGGTTAGAATCTTTGACCTCTCACTGCAATGAGTTAGTCATTAAATTGTAAACATCAATGTTTATGAGAACTCTTCTCTTGATGCTTTTAAAAAGGCTTTTTTAATGAAGTGGAAGTAGGGATGAGATCGGGACCGTATCCGTATATATACCCGTACCTGTACCCGAAAATACCTATACCTAAAATCAGTAAATCTTGGTACCCATACCCGTACCCGAATTATATGGTACGGGTACGGGTATAGGTACGGGTACAGGTACTTTGGGTACGGTACTCGCTTTGGTACAGCTTTGTTCTTTTTAAAAAAAAAAAAATCTCCACTAAACTAGGTATTATTAATGGTATGATACCAACAATCAATTATATATAATACCAGAACCGTAATACCGCAACCAAAACATAATACCAAAACTAAAAATGAAACAAATCAGTCATAATATAAAATTCATTTCCTTTTCCTTTTTTAGTTTATTTCTTCCTCAATTTCTATATAAAAACATGAGAGAAATTTAATGCATGTTATTTAATTATATACACGATTACACATACATAAAATAAAAATATACGAATACACAATATATGAATATACGCATATAAATTGAGAATGAATTTATTCAACTAATATACATTATGTTTTGAAAATCCTGCTTGAAAGTTAAGTCATAAGTGTTGGAAACATAATAAAAACCCTTACATATTCTAAACGGGTACCAGTACCCGTAATATCCGTACCTGTACCCGTACAACCCGAAAGTACATCTACCTAAAATCAGTAAATTTGCGTACCCATACCCGTACCCAATAGACACGTACATGTACGGGTACTGAACAGGTACGGGTACGGGTATTTAGGAAAAAAAGCTCATCCCTAAGTGGAAGTGTTGAATATATATATATATATATATATATATATATATATATATATATATATATATATATATATATATATATATATATATATATATATGTAGAGAGAGAGAGAGAGAATGGTTAACGAATTATTCAAATAGGTTATTGATTGATTCATTATATTGTGGTACACTCGTCTTTCGATCCGTGGGAAACCATCACTTAAGACTAACAGATGTGGACAATCGCCGAAGGCACGCAGTATGATGAGATAAAACATGTTCAGTTCAAGGATCCAACTAGTGAACTTCACTCACTCGCCTAATCTTCCATCATCACCCAATGCCGCCAAAACTAAATGACAAGGGCAAGAATCAAACTTGAGTTACATGAAACTATAAGTCTCTTCATTATCACTCCACAATTAGCTCATTAGGCAAAAATGATGCAAATATTACTAATTTAAGGAGTTAAGGACTTAATGTCTCAACTCTATTAACAAGGAAAATGCTGAAAATTTTAATCTAGTTCCCTTCTATCTTCCTTTTCATACTTATTGAAAACTGAACTTTTAAGGAAAAAAAATATAGACCAAACCTAAAATTAAAGTCAAGCAAAGGTTAACCGAATCACTTTAAAGTTTAAACCATTAGTCGAAAACCAAAATAATCCAACTCATCCACCGAACAGAACATTAATATATATTATTAAAAGGTAATGTTTTACATTAATAACAAAGACAAACGGATAACAAGCTGCTTTACTAACCTCATTTTGGATTGCAAAACTATGTTTTTACATATAACATTCATACAATGTGGGTCATAACATTATTATTCATGATCTGTTGGTCACGACTAAGCATCTCTACAACCTCAGGCACTAAGAAATCAAAAGTATCAAATGTGATATCTGACTAGCAAGACGTCCCGATATCATGTTTCTTGTAGTTAACAAATGGTTTCACCTCTTAGCAGTCGGCTCTCACTACTATTAGTTGACAATCGAGCAATATCAGGTTCAGGTCCGATTTCTCATACTTCTAATTTTCAATTGTTTGTTTGACATGCTTGTGATCTTATGGGTATTGGTTTGTCCAAGAAAAATGATTATGCATTTTACATGTAATCCCAAATTTTGGCCGAACAAGAAGATTCTATATTTTGAACTCCAGAATAAAAATTTGTCTTTGCCATGAAAATAAGATCATGCTCATAAGTTTTGTAAGCCGTTAAAATTAAAAAAGAAAATAAAATAATATATATATATATATATATATATGAGCATGTTTGGGATTGAGTTTGAAAAATGTTTATTGGCTTATTGGTGTTTTCAAAAAACCAAAATTATAAATGTGTTTGGCAATCACAAAAAAGTTTCTTATTTTAGTTTTTTAAAATGGTTAAAAAACAGTTTTCCAAAAGCACCAAATCCTGATTTTTCAAAATGGCTTTTTGAAAAAGCCCATACATAAGCATTTTTCAAACTCAATCTCAAACATGCCCTATATAGGGGTGAGTTAACGTACAATAATCGCTTATCGTACATTACATACACGACTTCCTGCACCACCGATTCTAATTGAAATTAAAATTGCTTAGTGGCATAGTTGTAATTAACCTAAAAATACTTAGCGCATACCCGTCAAAGTCCACCGTCGCGACCATCGTCTACTGTCATGAGCACCACCATCGATCGTTGGTCAAAGGTCAGTTAAGCAATTTCCAATTGAAATTGTTGATGGGCCTAATTGATCAATTAACCTTGAAATTGATCAAATTAATCATCACTTTGAAGCTTTAGTCGATCAATTTTGAGTTTTGAGTTCTGGGTTTTGACATTGAACGTATTAACATTAAGTTTATACGTTATGTTTAAACGTATTATACATTCTGTTTAAACGTTCAGAACAAAGTCAATTAAACTTTAAAAGTTCAGTACAAAAAGTTTATACGTTCTGTTTATCGTTTTAGGTTAATGTTAATACGTTCAATGTTAAAACCCAGAACTCAAACTCAAAATTTATCGAATGAAGCTTCAAAATGATTAATTGGATCAATTTCAAAATTTAATTGATCAATTAGTTCAACTGACATGTGAAAAAGGCGTGACGGAGGAAGATGGTGTTCACGAAGGTACCATCGACGGTTGAGATGGTGGATGCAATCGTTAGATGGTGACGGTGAAGGTGGACGGAATCGATGGGAGCGGTGGATCAGAGTTGATGGGAGCAGTGGGTCAGAGCAGTGGACGGTCGCGTGTTTTTTGAAATCGACGGTGTAGAAACTCGTGTACCTATTGTATGATAAGGGATTATTGTATTGGATCCTTTATACATATATATACACACACACATAGTCTTACATCCTTTTAGGTTGTGTTGCTGACGACTTGAAAAGGGCGTGAAACCCTGCCGCAGTGGCAGCGTGGGCGCAAACACCACTACTACGTGGCAACTTGAACTCAAATTGCTTGGCTTTTAATATTGATTCAATCCGCTAACTATGGGCAATCAGAGAAACATATTACTTCATAGTTTCATTTCTTCGTGACATTCCCTTGATAAATCTTCGCGCTATGGAGCAAAGCCGGCAACCCCCCCCCCCCCCCCACAACACACACAGCTTATGTTGTGCCTATGTGGCACGCTTTTTTCACAATTTACATTCATTACCACACATATTTTTGACCATCCTCAATCTAAGAGTATGTGTAGAAAACATGGCCAAAACATAACTTAACGTTGACTTTCTCTTAAATCATACAAACATCCTTACAAATACATTTAACATTTTTCTACATTTATTTTCACAATCAATTTTTTTTTAATAACACTTAATATAACCAATATATACTAATTGAAAAGATTACAATTTAGTGACGAGTAGCCGGGCAACAAATTGTGTCACAATCTTCTTTTAAGATAGCAAACCCGATTTTAATTTACTATAAACAAAACAAATACTTTGTTTGCAAACTATTTTTTATACCAAAATATTATGGCAAATATTATGTACACTTACAAAATGTTTTTCTTTCTCACCAAACAAAATAACTAATGGTAGGATTAACAATTGCATAGTAGACCCAAACAAACTAACCAGTGAACAGTGTGAACTAAGATTTAAGGTAGTGTTTGGTATGTATGAATGAGAGACGGAATGAAATGGACCATTATTATAGAATGAAAAAAAAATGTGTTTGATTGGTCTATGGAATGAAATCACCCATTACCATGTTCATTTCATTCCCTCTAAAACACCTCAAATTCATTACATCCACTCCCTTGTTATTATTTGCATTCCATCCCTCTTTCACACTATATCATCTCCACCACCCTCCCACCACCACTACCCATTGCCTTCTCACCACCACCACCACCCATCACTGCCTCTGCCAACCGCCACCACCCACCACCGCCTACGCCGCCCGCCACCACCACCCGCCTCCACTGCCCGCCGCCACCAACCACCCACTACCACCTACCATCGCCGCCCACCACCACCACCACCAACCATCGCTCACATCCATCACCACCATCACCCCGCTACTTAGCACCGCCCACTATCACCGCCACCTGCCACCACCAACAATCGCTCCCGCCGCCCATCACCATTACTGGTCGCCGACCACCACCACCATCCCACCGGCACTCACTATCATTTTATTTTATTCTGACTTTTTCTAACTTACCAAAATATAAAAACTAATAATTCATGTCATTCTACATGGTAACCAAATATATCAATGGAATGGTAATGATCCATTCCATTACCTTTTACATTCCATTTTTTTCGCTCATTCCATTCTAGACTCACAAATACTCATAATCATATCATATAATTTAGAAACCTCACTCGCATTTTATTGAAAACGGGATGCTCTTAGTTAACACAATCTAACAATAGTCCCAAGAATATATATACCCGGTTGCCATTATCCAATGCTAAAAAGTATTAAACATAAACAGTTAAATACTGTGCATTAAACTTAAAACTATTTTTCACCGATTGGCTAGGCCCAATAATTTTTAAATTAGGCCATCAGTAAACAAAAGCCCAACTAATTCATGAAACTCCTTGAGTCCTTGAAAATAGCCTAGTGCAGTAGTGCCTCCACATTTCCTTTTAGGGGGTGTTTAGAATTCACCAACTTATAATTTATAAACTTTTTGAAAAGTAATAAGATGTTTGAATTGCTTATATTGTGAGAGGAAAAATTCCATAAGTTACACTTTTGTAACTTATTAACTTAATGAAAAGTTATAAGAAGGCAAAATAAGGAATCCCAAACACCCCCCTCAATCTTTTTCTTGGGCTGTTCATGACTAGCTTTGTGGGATCTTGTCCTGCTTTTAGTTAATCAATCAACTCATCCGTTGATCAAAGACTGACTCAAATTATTATTTTTTTCTAACCAGCGAACCCACACTCTGGACTCTACACATACTCTATTTCTAAAGTTACTACACCCATACTCTACATAATTTGAACCCATAACAACTTGGTTAATATTTGAGAGCACACCACTTAACCACCAGAATGTCCCCTAGGCTAATTCAAAGTTCAAACTAACATTTAGTTTCAACTCATTTAAATTTAGTTGAACTGGATTTACAACTTAAGATTGTTGATAAATTTTCTAATTAATACAGCTAAGTTTGTTTTTCGTCTATTTGGTATGATCATTAGTCGTAAGCTGAGTCCGAGTTACATTAGACCATTTAAGATTGTGGAACATGTGGGCGAAATAGCTTACACGTTAGATTTACCAGAAGAGTTAGAAGGAATTCATTCTACCTTTCATGTTTCTCACCTGAGGAAATATTTAGCCGATGACACGTCTCATGTGCCATTAATGGACATTGAGGTTGATGAGCAGTTGAACTACATTGAGCAACCAATCGAGATAGTTGATCGCAAGGAAAAGCAACTCCGACTCAAGGTTATACCCTTAGTGAAAGTGATATGGAAGCATCACAAAGGATCAGACGCTACATGGGAAGCTGAAGATGAGATGCGCAAGTTTTATCCGAATTTGTTTATGTAATAATTAAGTTTCGGGGACGAAACCTCTTTAAGGAGGGAAGACTTGTAACATCCCGTTTTTCTAGTTTCGGTTAATAAATGAAAATGCGAGTTATTATGAGTCGGGCTAGTGTTGGGTTAAATGGATATGGGTTATGGACTTGGGTTATGGAAGAAAGAGTAAAAGACCATGGGCTTAAGCCCATGATCCATAAATATATAAACCTTTAATCACCCATTTAATTTCATTTTCACATATATTCCATACACCATCAAAACACACACTTAGCTCTCTCTCATATTTCTCTCTCTCTCTCTAGCAGAAATCACCAAGGAAAACCTATCCCGATCCAAGGTAATGATAGTATGATGTTGTTTTAGCTTAAACCCGTTAGATATAATCGCGAAACGACAAGCCGACACAGTTAAACCGTCTAAGTCACGAGATCCAGGTGGAATCGGGTATAAACCGAACCTAAGATGAGCTTAGGGGTCACCCTAGCTCAGATCTGGATCGAACGGGGCGAAAAACGGTGGCTCGTTTTTCCGGCGAATCCGCGGTTTTCCAGTGACGACGCCGGAAAGGCGGCGCCGGAAAAGGGTAATACGAGGTAAGAGATGTCAGGGAATGTTCTGACATTCCCTGACCTAACCCTAGTTCGCTAACGGGAATTTAACGAATTAAAGGTGATTCGCTAGCTGGTTCGTCTAAGGGAGCATAACGAACTAGCTACGGTTCGTGTTCAATTCGTTAAGGGGATAAGATAGCGAATCACTCTTGATTCGTGATCGTCAGTTCGTTAAAGGAGATAACGAATTAAAAGGACCAATTCGTTACACGACTGATTTGTTATATGGACCGATTCGTCAAAAGGATCAGTTCGTTAAAGGGTCCAATTTGTTTAATAACCAGTTCGTTAAAGGGTTCAATTCGTTACAGAAACCAGTTCGCTAAGATAAGCCAATTCGATAGGAACCAGTTTCGAATTAGAAGTTTAATCAATGACAAGAACAGTCCCTGGACTTGGTAAAGAATGAAATAATTACACATTAACCCTTGGACTTTGATAATATATGAAAGATACCTTAAAGGATAACGAGTAACGACTATCTAATCGGTAATGATCCAATAAAGTAAAACCGACTTAGATACGTGAGATTAACTAAGTAGGTGATAAGAAGAGCTAGAGCCATATTTAATATATGTATGATTATACAGTTAGTCGTGCTCAGCTCAGGAAAGGTTTAACTATAAACGGCGAACGGAATCGCGTTCAGGTGAGTTTCTAGCCCCACTTCCTTTTTATGTTTTCGGGGCTGTATGCACACTCGATGTGATAGTTAATACACTTACCTTAAGTGGTAAGTGTATGCCTTGTATGATTTATGTATGATGATTGTTTGACGATGCATGAACGATCTTCGGATATTGCATGTACTGTCAAGTAATAGTTAAAGGCATGATTGATGTGTATATATGATAAGTGAAATATGTATGTATGTTATGATGATAGTACATGAACGATATTCGGATATTGCATGTGCTGCCAGGTGATAGTCAAAGATATGATGATATATATATATATGCTATGTAAATGAGGTATGTATGTTATGATGATGGTCCGTGAACGATCTTCGGATATTGCACGTAATATTAAGAAAGGTATGTAAAGACATGTATGGTACAATGTACTAAATATAGGGAACCGACCCTAATAATGTTGGTGAATGTAGAGAACCGACCCTAATAATGTCGGCGAATGGAGGGAACCGGCCCTAATAATGTCGGCGAATGCCGGGAACCGACCCTAATAATGTCGGCGAATGTAGGAAACCGACCCTAATAATATCGGCGAAGGTTATAGGGCGAAATGCTCTTTAAACGTATATGTATGAATGAAAGTATGTATGTAAATATGAAAGAAAGAATGAAAGTATATATGTATGTAAGTATGTAAGTAAATATGGAGGTATGTACTTTCGGGTGCACATGTAAGTATGTGAATGTTTTGTATGTCGTCTAATTAACTAGAACTCACTCTGCGTAGCTGACTTTTAGTATGCACGCAGGTTAACAGACTGAGACAGCTGGTTTGAGCGGGACACATGGCAAGATTGAAGAGGCTGGCATCTGAAGATTTGTCATGATGTTTGATACTATGTTTTAATTATGTTTTAAAAAGACAAGTTATGAATATTTGTAATGAATGGTTGACAGTTATTATTATTCCGCGAAAGTTTTATTTAACTCTTATGATTAGAACTGTGTTTATGAGTAAATCTAACGTTAAAGTAGGGCTACCGGGTTCGGGGCCTTACACGACGCAACGAAACTAAAAAAAATTAAAATAAAGGAAAATCTACAAACTCTACACTTGAGTTTTCACTCAAGAACCCCTGTTTATGCGAATCACCTGGCGGACTGAGTGGTGCTTCCTCCACCTCGGTAGAACTCCAATGCCCTCAAAGATATCGAATCATGATCCGACCATCCATCAACCTTTGTCTTCTTCTTTTTAACACCACGAACCCTCTCAAACTTACGCTTTACACCACCTCTTTCTCTAACACACCTCACCATTACCCGAGAACTCGAAACCTCTCGCTCCTTTTTCACACTAATACTCACCGAACAGGAATAGTCAAGATATGGATCAATGCCTGAGATAAATGATTCTATCGAATAAACTGGGTGACATGGATCAATGAGACCATCTTGACCGCTCGGATATCTCATGGACTTCGCCAAATAAGTGGCACTATCATCACCGGCTCTAAGAATGATCTTGCCTTCAAACACATCAATAATTGCCCCAGCAGTACGTAAAAACGGACGACCTAAAATGATAGGGGCTCTCTCATCGGCCTCCAAATCCAAAACAAACAATCAGTGAGGAAAACCAAATTATCTACCTCGGATACTTAACGGAACGATCGGCTAAAGACAACGTCATACGAGTAGGGGTGAGCTCTCCTAGGCCTAGCTTTACATACAAAGAATATGGCATGAGGTTTATGCTAGCTCCAAGATCGGTCAATGCTTGACACGTCGTATCACTTCTGAAAAGACATGGAATGGTAAAAACACCGGGGTCGGGTAATTTCTCTCGTACTTTATTAAGAACTACTGCTAAACACTCTCCATTTAGGGGAACAGTCGAAAGTTCCTCCAACTTATCCTTTCTTTTAAGAAGGTCTTTCAAAAATTTGGCGTATATAGGCATATGCTGGAGAACTTCAAAGAACGGGAGATTCACATTCAATTGGCTAAATATATTGAGAAAATGTCCGTAATCTTTCGTATACCTATGATTCTTTAGACGGGCGGGATACGGGACATAGGCAAGGTCAATGGTGTGTGGTGATGGCCGGACTCCAACCGGCTTCTTCTCGATGTTTTTCTCAACTTGCGGCTCTATGATTGGTGTTGTACTTTGTGACTTACCTGGAGCCTCTACCTCTATCCCATCATCTACCAACTCATCGTCCACATCTTTCCCAATTTCTCTACTAACTACCTCCGGACCAAAAACCCTACCACTACAAGTGGAGATAGCTTTCAATTGAGCAGCCGGATTAGTTTGAGGGATACCCGAAAACTGACCTGGGGGCCTTTCTTCTAAACGACGAGCAATATCACCAACAGTCCTTTGAATATCAATAATAGCAGATTGTTGATTCTTAAAAAGGAGGTCATGCTCGGAGAACTTCTTTCGTGTAGCTTGGTCTCTCTCCAGGATTTGCTTCATCATCTCTTCCAAACGTCCAATTCCACCGCTCGAATCTTGCACATTATTTTGAACATTAGTACCATCGGTATTATTATTGAAATACTGACCTTGTTCTTGATTATAAGAATTTTGAAATCCGGGTGGTGCGCCCGACGGACTCCAATTAGCATTATTCTGATTCGGGTTCTTGTAAGTGTTCCAACTCTGACTGTTGTTATTGTAATTGTTGGGAAACCTAGTCTAACCAGCAACAAAATCGACTTGTTGATTCATCACCGGGCACTCCAACGTACCATGTCCACCTCTACAAAACTCACACCTGTCCACCTTAGCCTTCAGCTCCTTAACCTCTCTAGTTTGTGATTCCAAAGCAGCAGCCACACTAGTATCCAGATTAACCAGGTGTACACCTCGAGCAAACGATGATGTACTAGTGACGGGAGTGGAATTCCCGCGATGTGGCTCTTTGGCATAATCGGATTGAAAAAAGCTCTCAAACATCTCGTTACATTCGGTGACTTTCTTCTTTGCCAGTAAACTTCCTCCCGCAGCCGTGTCGAACCGAACTTGGGTTTCGTAGTTCAACCCACTGTAAAATTTTTCCACGAGAGCCCATGGTGTGAGACCATTCTGTGAGCAACGGGCTAGCATGTTTTAAAAACGCTCCCAAGCATGACAATATTTTCCCCCCGGTTCCATGTGAAAAGAATCAATTTGATCACGAAGAACAGCCGCTTTAGCAGGTGAGAAGTACTTCTTAATAAAAGCTGAACGTAACGCCTCCCAAGTAGTGAACGTGCCAGGTGGTTGAGTGTCAAGCCAAAGAGCAGCTTTACCTGCAAGTGAAAACGGAAATAGATGTAAGAAAATAACATCTTCAGTAGCACCTTGTAAATTAAAATTTTCAAAACGCGGTAAGTCGGTTAATGTGAGCCGGTTCATCCTCGTCATCACGGCCATGAAACTGATTTGTTTGAACGATGTTGTTCATGACGTATGACGGAATTTGCCATGAGTTGGGATTGTTGATTGCAGGAATGACGATGCATGACTGGTTTCCGGCTAAACCATCGAAGACTTGAGCAGCAATTGTTCTATCGTCGGCCATTTGAACGTCTGGTTGACTTCTCGGACTTTCTGGTGGTGAATTATGTGGTGATGACTTTGGTGTAAAATCAGCTTCTGACGGTTGTTTCTCTGCTAATGAGCTAGCTTGGGTCTTCAACGGAGAAGATTCTAGATTCTCCAACGGTGGTCCTTGCGAACGAAGATGTGGCATAAACCTGAAACACGCAAAAGACCAATTAAGTAGACTAAAAAAATAATAACTAAAACAAAAATAAACTAAAATTTAATTAGACTTCTACGACTCAAACGAAAATAAACAAATTGCACGTATGTATCAAATAAGTCCAATTAAGGCAAATAACGCAATTGCCAAGAAGCCCCGGCAACGACGCCAAAAACTTGATGTGATGAAAACAGTCAATTAAATATTAACTAAATTAAACAAGTAATAAAAACTAGACTTAAGGCTCAACTACACAAAACACCGACAAGTGAACCGAACGATTGTACTAAAGCTAAGTAACTCCAGAATATCGAACCCACAGGACTCTGTAAATTACGTTAATTAACTAATTAGACTCGACTTACCACACGACTATTTATTATTAATTTTTAAGGGGGTTTTTAAACTAATATTAAACTAAGAAATTAAATAAACAAGTAAACTAGAAATAAGCAATAAAACACAAGATCGAAACCAATAAGAGAAGGAATCTACCTAGGTAAGAATCCCATGCATCAACAATCATCAAGTAATGGACAACTAATATGATATGGAAACTGATTTCTAAATATATTCATCTAACAAACCCTAAAGGACCCTCAATCGCATCAATTTAAATCCTAAAGAATGAATATTAGATTATTAAGCAATCAGTTGGATTGATTTCCTCACAATCATCAATTAGGGATAACTAATAGTATCTAAAGCAATCAATCTTACGAAACACTAAACCCTAGATAACTTGATAAGCTTATCATGACATCATGAACGATGATCAACACAATAAGCAAGAATATTGTCACTAATCTATCCTAGCATGCGATTGACCAAGACACATGAACAACTCCTCACCTTACAGCTATTGGAATTTAGCATAACATTCAAAACCCTAACCAACTATCAACAATCTTCTATGATCTAATAGGCCTATTCAATCACAATAATCAAAACATCAAGTAATGATTAAACATAAACCCTAATATCTAAAGAACACAATCAAGAGATAAAATATCTATGTGAAGCAATAGTTAATAATCAACCAAGATAATAAACACTCATATGCATCATGAAAACAAAATCAAATCTTTACTATTAAATCAACAAAATCATAATCAAACAATAGTCCAAAGCAAGAATCAAGTATCAAAACATGTTCATCAAACCTAGGTAGACATGAAGTCTAACCTAGAATCATTATTAAAAACAATCCCAAACAAGTGTTAAAAACAAAGAGGAAAGACATGATAATGAACAAGGAATCAAAGTTAAAGCGATAAAACCCTTGGTGAACACCTCCTTGAAAGAACTCTTGATCCTCCTTGATTCCTAGCTTCAAAAATCCTTCAAAACCTTTGTTTTTCTCTCAAAAACGGCTGCCACCAAGTGTGTGTTCGTTTAGGTTTTTAACCCTTCTTTATATAAACGAGATGGGCCTTTAACATGCAAAATCCGCTGATCAGACTACCTAGGCGCCGTACGACTAGGCCTGGGCTCTCTGGCCGCGCGGCGTGTGTTAGGGGGAGACGTTTTTTTTCTTTTATATTTTATTATTAAATCTTGTGAAATCTTGATAAATCTTTTTTCTTGAACTCCAAGTAACAATAGGAAACTTCTAGAACTTCTTTTCTTTGATTCACAAGCCACCATCTATATGAAAACATAACAAAACGTTAGTGAAGTAATCCCGCATCCAATGACGAGCAAAAAACGAACATAGATTTCACATGAAATGATTGAAAGAATTAAAGCTTAACATGCAAGACATCAAAAGATTTAAAACACTATAAACATATAATAAACTTGACTCAAAACCTAAATTAATAAAAGATAAACAAAACACGAACTAAACCGAACTCAAAACATTAAATAAACACAACTTTACACGGGAATCGAGATGTATAAATAGATGTATATGATTCAATGCCTATGCTTGAATAATTGCTCGATTTGGTGTTCTATGATTCTATGCCTATGTGTTTATCGCTTTTGGTTGGTTGATCTATAAATCCTAGACTATTTGGCATCCCATTGTAGAAAGGTTTCGTTAACGTAATGCAATTAACGATAACTACAAAATCCTAGACTATCTGGCATCCCTTTATAGCTAGGTGTCGCTAACGTAATTCTATTAGCGATATCTATTTATCCAAGTTATTGCTTTTATTTATTGTTTCGTATACTAGTTTTGTGGATTTTCCTTACTATATACTATATGCATAAACTTATGATTTGCTCACCAACCTTTGTGTTGATAAACTTTATTTTCTGAAATGTTACAGGTTTTACTTTGGTTGACTCGAGAACTTGACGAAAAACGTTATCAAGACTATTAGGATATTAGTAAAACGAAAAATCTATTTGTTTACTTGTATTCAATTTGTTTGTATGAACAAGATGTGTTGTTTATTAATTTATGAAATAAATGAGTTGATTAAATATTGTCACTTAAATAGTGTCTTGTGTTTTGGGCAATCCGTTGCATCCCGGCATGTTTCGCCGCCTTTGGTCGGGGTGTGATATCCCGAACCACTGAAAAATCTCAAAAGTAATCCCAAATGTTTCGGGTTTTGGGTTTTTTCATCGGGCTCGGGTTTCATTGTCATCCATAAGTGTTCATAGTTTATGTTTGGTTTAAAATCGCAAACCGCCCATTAGTTCTTTTATTTTTGAAACATTTGAGTATAATTGTATTAAATAGGTGAGAGCATAGTAAAGTGGGACCTATGTTCTTTGATTGTAGTTGATGAAGTGGGCTCGTTTTATAACTTGAATATTTATTATATTACAGTTTACGCAAACGCAATTAAAAGTTGAAAACATCATAATGTTATATGTTATTGAAGGTTTTGTTATTACGTTTACTATTTGCATTTATTTAATTTTTATAACAAGGTATCCTTCTTATATTAATGTTACTATGTAGAAGTCATTATGAACAAGCAAGAAGTCATTGGAAACACTGGTAAGAAATAACACTTCAATTTGGCAGAGATGATGGATGAAGCATTCATTCAAGCAATGATATTATGATAACACAAAAGATAATGGCTATAAGATAAACGAGCCATTCACCTCATAAGCATGCACTAATATGATTGAGGAGCTAACTACAAAGATTCAAATGAATATTTCCAAAAATCATTTGAAGCATCGTTTAAAAACTTTGAAAGAGCGTTTTTTCTCAATGATACGATATGTTTCAAGGAACTTCTTTAAGTGGTTTCTCATGGAATTCTGAGACTCAACTAAATGAGACGGAGGACGAAGTGTGGGACAAATTAATAGTCGTAAGCATTTTAAGCGTTTAAGCATTTTTAGTTGTTTCTAGGGGTGTGTAAACACGCATAACCTACTGCACATGATCATCAGTAAATTAAAACACACATAACCTGTTGCAACTTACAAAATAGTGGCACATAAGAGAATATTTTCACCTTCATTCCTGCATGACATTCATTATATTTTATTCATTCTATATTAAGCCAACATAAAATAGATTGCATAACTATTATAAATCACTTTGTTTATTGATAACATGATATAATATCAATACATGATGCTACAGTAATCATGATTTCTAATACTGGTATCATTAAATCAGAACCGTATACTGGGTTCACGGGTATCATGGGTCCTCGTATTCTGCACACCCCTAGTTGTTTCCTTAAATATTTACTTAATCAATTATAATACTATTATCTTTATTGTTTTAAATTTTAAACAGTCAAAGCCCGATGTTGTTAAGTTGAAGACAAAAAGGGTGTCAAACTACAATGTAATGCTAGAACTATTTGCAAGAGATTGGGCATCCGGTGCACATGCTAAAACCGCTAGAGAAATAAATGCTCGACTGCAGAAGAATGACAAGATTATAGTAGAAACAATTGTTGAATTAGATGGCTTACGAGCATCCGAAGAAGTGATTCTGGAGAACCAATACAACTTTGATGATGATATTCAAGTGTTAGATTCTTTAGTTTCTTCATCTGATCCGTCTTCAAATGCAAAAAAATGTAAAAGTAAAAAAAGAAAACTCGAACAAGAAGATGAAGCGTTTAACTTGAAGCTTATGAATTGCCTTGACAATGTGACTAATGTTATTTCATAAGGAAATAAAATAATGGCAGAAACGAAAAAGATATTTGATTGAGCTAATCATAGCGAGTTTACTAGTGAGGAAATTTGTAAAGAATTGAAGCCAATGGGTTTGGAACCCCATGAAATACTGGATGCTTTAATTTATTTGGCTAACAATCAAGCAAAAGCAAGGACTTTGTCTAGTTGTCCTCTTCATATGCGTGTGGGTATACTTAAAGGTATGATGAGGGATGGTAAGTAAGCGAGTTCAGAATATGGTGACGTTGTTAGTAGTTTTAGGTTATGGATTTAATGTTGTTTTAGTAGTCATATTTAGATGCCATGTGTTTTTTTGGTAATTCAGGCAAAGATGACATTGTTAGTAGTTGTTGTGTATGTATTTTGATAGTGTTATTAGTTGTCATCTTTAGATTATATGTATTTTTTGGTTATTCAGCATAGATGACAATGCTAGTACTTGTTGGTTATGGATGTTGTAAACAAATATCTTTTGGTTATGGTGAAATAATTACTTTTATGCATTTCTTAATTCTTGGTTTTGTTGTGCTTGTTGTTTCGGCCCGTAAAGCGATTTATGAAGAAAATTACATGAACTTTTTTAAGAGGTAGAAGAACAATAAATTGCAGAATTTGTTTAACGAAAATTACGGTGGATAGGGCTGATCATTTGCTAAAACCCGGACCGAACCGGAAAAAACCCGACCCGACCCGAGACCGGAACTCTGTAAAAACGCAGACCGAGGACCGGACCTCTTAAGCCCCATTCGGTTTATGCCAGTCTTGGGTATTAGCAAGTCGGTTTCGGGTTTGTACCGAGACCGAGTTAAACTAATAAAAGAGAGATATGAAGGAACTCATCGGAAAATGAAATCCCGGCCAAAAGCAGCAGTTACACGATATATACGTTTGACCCTTTGATATTATTGCCATAGAGACGACGAGGTGAAAAAAAAGAGTTAGAAATTGTAAGGCCCCGAACCCGGTAGCCTTACTTTAGCGTCGGATTTACTCATAAACACAGTTCTTACAAATCAGAGTTCATTAAAACTTTCGAGGAATATAAAAACTTTCATGAAACGTTACAGCAATCCAAAACTTGCCTCAATTAAACATTCTTGTCTTTCAAAATAAACGTCAATTACGTTAAAACATCTTGAGTCTTCAGATGCCAGTCTCCTATTCGCCCACCATGTGCCCGCTCAAGCTAGTTGTCTCATTCTACTCACCTGCGTGCATACTAAAAGTCAGCTACGCTGAGTGAGTTCTAGTTAATCATACACTATACAATACACATAAACTTATTTTCTTTCATTCATACTTTCATACTTTCATACTTTCTTTTGTATTAACTTACTTTCATATCTTACGTTATAAAGAGCATTACGCCCTACATTCCTCGAGTATTATTAGGGCTCGGTACCCTCCTTCCTCGAGTATTATTAGGGCTCGGTACCCTCCTTCCTCGAGTATTATTAGGGCTCGGTACCCTCTTTCCTCGAGTATTATTAGGGCTCGGTACCCTCTTTCCTCGAATATTAGTAGGGTTCGGTTCCCTAGTTCTCGAATATTAGTAGGGTTCGATTCCCTCTTCGTTACCATACAACCATACATCATACCTCGAGTATTATTAGGGCTCGGTACCCTCCTTCCTCGAGTATTATTAGGGCTCGGTACTCTCTTTCCTCGAGTATTATTAGGGCTCGGTACCCTCTTTCCTCGAATATTAGTAGGATTCGGTTCCCTAGTTCTCGAATATTAGTAGGGTTCGATTCCCTCTTCGTTACCATACAACCATACATCATACCTCGAGTATTATTAGGGCTCGGTACCCTTTTCGTAACCATACAACCATCATTTCCTTCTTTTATTAACTTTATCACGTTCATACACATAAGCATACATATCATACTTACCTTATACATAGCGTTACAACCTGACAGTACATGCAATATCCGAAGATCGTTCACGTACCATCAAGCAATCATTCATACATATCACATCATTCACATAAGGCATACACTTATCTCTTAGGATAAGCGTATTAACAAACATATCGAGTATGCACACAGCCCCGAAAACATAACACATAAATGGGGCTAGAACTCACCTGAACTCTGCTTCTTCCTCCGATAGTTGTAAATCCCTTCTTTAACTGAGCTCGGCTGACTGTATAAGTTACACGTATCAATACTCGCCTGATTTAATCTGGTGGCCTAGTATTAGCTTACTTTTACTTATCGTTTTTAATTTATTTTCTAATCGAACTTGACTTTAGGCGAAGTTAAACCTTAGGCGAACTTAGCTTTGCAGGCGAAGTTGTCATCAGGCGAACTTAGCTTTGCAGGCGAAGTTCATCAGGCGAACTTAGCTTGCAGGCGAAGTTGTCCAGCTGCAGGTACTGTTCGTCCTTAAATCCCTTAATCATCTTCGTTTCTTAACCAAATAACTCGATTTAGGTATCCACGGAATCGTCTGACCAGCGCCTACAAACCCCAACCATCAAATCGACCTAACATCGATGTTTTAAGGGTGCGATTTAGGCATATAGGTTACGGGTTCTTTTATCAATCGATTAACCCATCAAATCATATCCATTTTCAGTAAGTTTAGCTTTGTTGGATTCGTTTTTACCATACAAACACAGATCTATCATTTCTATACTAATCCAAACCTAAACGAACAAGTTCTCGATATAAACGTACCGTAAATGAGTCGAACTACGAACACGAGCTGGTCTTGTTGCTTTGGTTCGTCACGACGATCTAGCACCAACGAGCTCGGGTCCTCGCCTTTGGATCTTGGTTCGGGTTGTGTGTGTTTTGGAGTGTGTAGAGATTAGGATGGATAAATGGATGGAATGGAAAGGATTGGGGTTTAAGGGGGTATTTATACTCCCTTAAGCCCATGGACCGAAGACCCATATTTCCTTTTGGTCCATATCTAATCCCATCTAATTATCCTACTAAGTCTTCATATTTTGCTATTATTATTATCGTTCCACTAACTCGTTTATTTCACCCGACAAAATAATATAATAAATATTACTTTAGAAATTTCGGGATTTACAGAAATGATAAGGTAGAGCTTATTCCAGTAGCTTGCGGCAATGTGGATCAAATGAAGGATATAGAGGTTGCAGGGTTTTCAAAATAAGTATAGTATAGTACACAACAATTCTTTTTTCTTTTTTAAATTAAGTTTTATATAAAGACAAAGTGTGTCAGCTTTTTTTTTATTTTTATATATTACCGTCATTTAGATTATATTAGTTGTCAAAAGTTATAATGCGAATATTCTTGTCCAGATCAAGATTGTTAAAATACAAAGCACAGAGCTTTGGAGGCTTGTACTTTATCTTACAAGAGTTGTATGTTACTACTCTCCACTTTAAATTAGTATTACCAGTCTACATATATAATAATAAATATAATGTTAGGGTTTTCTTCTTTCACTAGCCGCCGTAGAAGAAGAGAAGTATGAACTATGAAAGTAGAGTTCATCATATTCTAATTTAACAGAAAGATAAAAGGAAAAGGAAATCACTTCTCAAACCCTCTTATAAACCTCTACAAACCATCTCTCTTCGGGTCGGGTCAGGTTTCACGCAAGTTCAAACATCAAGAACCGAACCCGAAATTTGCGTAAGTGTGGAACCAATGATGACCGAATTGCATACGGTTCGGTTCGGTTCGGTTTTGGTCTTTTTTGGTTCGGTTGTCGGGTTTTTTCGGTCCTACTCGAAAACTGCACACCCCTAACGGTGGAGCCTGTTTAATAGCAATTTAACAACACTTGTTTACTGATTGGAATATTAATCTGAACCGGTTAGGCTTGATTTGCTGTCTTGGCCTGTTAAAGCGATTTATGAAGAAAATATATTTATTATGTGAAACTTTTTTTAAAAGTAGAAGAACAACAAATTGCAGAATTCATTTAACAATAATTACGGTAGAGCTCATCTAACAGTAATTTAACAATACTTGTTTACTGATTGGAATATTAATCTGAACCGGTTAGGCTCGATTTGCTGTGTCGGCCCGTTAAAGCGATTTATGAATAAAATAAATTTATTATGTGAAACTTTTTTTAAAAGTAGAAGAAAACAAATTGCAGAAATAATTGCGGTAGAGCTCGTTTAACAACAATTTAACAACACTTGTTTACTAATTGGAATATTAATCTGAACCGGTTAGGCTCGATTTGCTATGTCGGACCGTTAAAGCGATTTATGAAGAAAATAAATTTATTATGTGAAACTTTTTTTAAAAGTAGAAGAAAAACAAATTGCAGAATTCGTTTAACAAAAATTATGGTAGAGCTCGTTTAATAGCAATTTACCAACACTTGTTTACTAATTGGAATATTAATCTGAACCGGTTAGGCTTGATTTGTTGTGTCGGCCCGTTAAAGCGATTTATGAAGAAAATAAATATATTACGTAAAATTTTTTAAGAATTAGAAGAACAACAAATTGCAGAATTCGTTTTAACATAAATTATAGTAGAGCTCGTTTAACAACAGTTTAAAAACACTTGTTTACTGACTGGAATATTAATCTGAACCGGTTAGGCTCGATTTGTTGTTTTGGCCCGTGAAAGCAATATATAAAAAATAAATTTATTACATAAGACATTTAAAGTTAGATAAAAAATGAGCTGCATAATTTATTTGTTAGAAACCATAGCAAAACCTGGTTAAGATCAGCGATGATTAGCCAATAAAATTATCAAATACAAAGAAATAAATAATACAAATCAATAATATGTATAGAAACATAGTAACTGCAAAGAATAAATGATGTGAAACACAGCATACCATCTTTTTGCCATGTTGGAATGTTATTACATAGTTTTTATTTTAATACACTTAAAGGGCATAATACTGAAAATGTATCTTTCTTTTCTTTTCCTTCCATCTCGGAAACACATGCAATGTTTAATTTATTTTCTTTCCACTAAACTCGGGAACATGAAATAAATTCATATCTTTTTCTTTCCTTTCCTTTCTTTTCTCTCCTAATTTCTTTTCCTTTCTTTTCTCTTGTTAAATGAGATTAGGGAACATAGTGTAAGGTTTTGGGGTGTGATTAAGGAGAGAATGGAAACGATGTCGACAAAATGACGGAGAATCGTAACATGGAACACCACCCCCTCATCCTCCTATCACGCGTGACGTGATGTGCATCATCACCATCACGCACATCATGGACAATGGTGGGTTTGTTTTGGACCATTGTATAATGGCTGTTTTTTTAATTGTTTTATCTTTATTAATTAACCACCAACTATAAATACATTTCTTAAATCCATTTCCAATTCATCTTCATAATTCACCTTATTCATCTTCAACATTCTCTACCCAAAAATGGATCCCGACAATTCATTGACCCCATAAGTAACGCAAGGGTCTATTTCCGCTTGGGACGAATTTTTGAAGTGACAACAATACATACAATCCCAATTTGGACTAATTTACAAGCCAAACAAGTAGAAAATATTCAAGAGATCGGACAAGATATCTTCCTCGAAACCCAAACCGAAACCACAAAGAAGAAAAAGACGAGAAAAAGAAGAACGGTCGGTAACACGAACCCACAAAGTTTGGTTCCCATTGAAGGTTCGGTCAAAAATGGAGAAAGGATAGTGTGGATCATGGGCAAGGGAAACACGCTAGCTTGGTCTTGGGTTGATGAATCCAAAAATGCGAGCAAGGGTAACTCACTAACGCACAATCGGGACCGTGTTTTGGGAGGCGGTCACAATAAAATTTCATGAAATCCCTACATATACCAATATACCGTAAAAACATTTCTTCAAATGGGAAGTGGAGGGAGATGGGAAGAAAGCTAGCGTGGTTTAACAATATTTATGTCAATACCGATGAAAATCAAAAAAGTGGCACTAGCGACTCTGATGTGTACAAGTTGGGCGTTTGGGAAAATGTAGCACTACCGCCAAACATAAACACCTCTTTCCATACACCGGCATTTGGGAAATGGTCCGATTTTGTCCAAAGTGGCATCCGGTCCCGAATGAGATTGAGAAGGTGAAGAGGACTAAAACGTCCGAAAGTGGAGACTTTAGCACGGGTGGCTCGGACGGTCATTGTAACATTGACCTTAATTCCAACGATTTTAAGGTTGAAGATCCGTTTGAACCAGAATGATCGATTCGGAGGGACAAAGCTAAGGCACATTCGTCATCAAAAAAATCAGGTCGCTGGAGGATCCAAAATTACATTTTATAAAGGGGAATTTGCAACTTTTAGAGAATTGCAATTTGAGAAGATGCGGTAGAAGGAACAACAAGTGGAGAGGCAATTAGAGGCCGAGCGCGAGAAGGTTCGTTTAATGGAGAAACAAAAAGAAGACGACGACGTCGGGAAGAATTTCGATAATATAATACGAAAATAGATCCCTTACTGGAGCCGAACTAGAAGCGGTGAAAATAATGAAGAAAAAAATTGCCCAAAAATACAGTGTAGCAACGAAGGATTATTTTTTTTTATAAGTTTATGATTTGTATTTTTTTTTAAATTTCGTTTAACCTTTTTCACTCATTTTAATTCGTTTTCAGTTAAATATTAAAAAGTATTAAATATAAATCAAAATACAAAAATAAAAGGGGAAATTGAGAATGATGAGTAAATGACCCACCCACACTCATCTAAAAATGTGTTGAGTAATGGAGTTAAGTGATAGACAAAAAAAATGATGTGGCGAATGTTGGAAGTTAACCATCCCGCGTGATATATGGTAGTGGAGGTTTGGTGTGAGCAATAACTGCTCTCAGTTTTATTTAGGCATTTTAGTGTGAGTATTTTCGTACTTACGGTCCGAAAAGGGGTGTTCATTGCATGCACACCTCTTTCTTTAATTCTATCACATAAGGCATTTCGTCTTTTAAACGTATGTTTAGATATGTAAACGAGCAATTAGCCATTATTAGGGCATGTAAATGGGCGTTTAAACCTAGGCGGTCTTTGTGAATAGTAATTTAGTCATGATAGTTCATTTATAAACTAGCATTTAGCCCTTCGTGAATTATTGTACGTGTGTGTAACCCTAATATCAATAGGGTTGATTAATGAACTACGGGTTGTTTGTAAGCAACTCTCATTTGTAATCGCTATTTTATGAATGGGATAAATTTAAGGTGAATACAATGATGCATGTAACATCTAGTATATCAAATAATGTATTTTCTTAATTTGATTTACTTTCATCAAATTCAATTAACATATTTGAGTTCAATGACTAAAGTTAGATGATTTTTTTTCATCGATTAACTTAAATAATTTTATTGTTAAAATAGTATAAGAGTTTAAATAACACATTATACAATTATGATTTGTCTCTATGATTGCATTCTTGTTTAATAAGATGATGATACGAGAGTTGTTGAACCACCCATATTGATAAGGTAATACAATGTTCACATAAAACTTGGCTGCACATCAAAAGATTATCATTTTAATGATAAATGAAAGTTGTTTTACCCGTCATACGGATGTGAGGAAAATTTATTATATATGTTGGGACGGGTCACAATGCAATATATATTCATGTTATTGTTTTCTTGTTTTGATGAATACATTGTCTTGTTATGATTAATATCTTGTTTTGTTATAATACGTTAAACTCGATCGGTCGTCGCCGCTTATCAGCATACGACTTTTGTCTGTCTTGAGCAGCCTTCATTCTGGCTTTAATCTGATCAAAGTTTGTAGAAGTTTCTTGCACAACTTCTAAACTTCCCATCTCTTTCTATCCAATCTCTCCCCAACATACCGGAGTTATACAACGCCTTCCATACAACATGTTGAACGGTGGCATACCAATACTCGAATGGTAGCTGTTGTTATAAGAGAACTCTGCCAGATGCAGATGATCATCCCAGCTTCCTCCAAAGTCTAAAACACAAGCACGTAGCATATCCTCAAGGGTTTGGATCGTCCTTTCAGACTGTCCATCTGTTTGAGGATGATACGCTGTACCGATGTTCAATCTTGTTCCCATAGCTTCATGGAACTTCTTCCAAAACCTCGAAGTAAACCGAGTACTCTATTAGACACGATCGATAACGGTACTCCATGCTTAGATACAACCTCTTTGATGAACAAGCTTGTTAACATTTCTGACGAGATGGCCTCTCGTATATGCAGAAAGTGAGCACTCTTGGTCAGACGGTCCACAATCACCCAGATGGTATCATGATGCTTAGTTGTACGAGGTAGCTTAGTTATGAAATCCATGGTGATGTGTTCCCATTTCCATTCTGGTACCTCCAAGGGTTGCATCCTTCCATACGACTTCTGATGTTCGGCCTTGACTTGTAAACAAGTTAAGCATTTACTAACATAATCTACAACATCATTCTTCATTCCTGGCCACCAGTAGTCTCTTTTCAAATCTTGATACATCTTAATAGTTCCTGGATGAATCGAATACCTTGACTTATGGGCTTCGTCTAAGATTCGACCTCTGATATCACCATGACGTGGAATCCACATACGGTCAAACCTAGTCTTAACACCATGAGTTTTTTCCATCAATTCATCTTGCTGACCGAAAACTCCTTCCTTCTTCACTAGTCCTTCATCTACCAGCACTTCCAACTGCACTTTGATGATTTCTTCAAAAAGGATTGAATTCATAATCAGCTGATATAACTTCACTGTTGCTAGGACTTCCTCATTCTCACGGCTTAGCGCGTCGGCGACCACATTAGCTTTACCAGGGTAGTAATTAATGTCGCAGTCGTAATCCTTTATCAGTTCTAACCATCTTCTCTGCCTCATGTTCAGCTCTTTCTGTTCGAAGAAGTACTTTAAACTTTTATGATTCGTATAAATAGTACACTTAGTACCATACAGGTAATGCCTCCATATCTTGAGAGCTTGCACTACTGCTGCTAGCTCCAAATCATGCGTCGGATCAGTACTCTCATGAACTTTCAACTATCTAGACGCATAAGCTATCACTTTTCCTCGTTGCATTAGCACGCAACCTAACCCACGATACGAAAGCATCAGTACAAACAACCAGATCCTATTTACCATCGGGTAAAGTAAGGATTAGAGCTTGCGTGAGTCTTTTCTTTAATTCCTCAAAAGCTTCTTCTTGAAATTTACCCCAACTGAATACTATCGACTTTCGGGTCATACCGGTCAACGGTGTGGCTATCTTGGAGAAACCTTCGATGAATGTCCTATAGTAGCCAACTAACCCCAAGAAGCTCTGTATATCAGTCGGATTCTGCAGGGTCTTCCAATTTTTTACCGCCTTAATCTTAGCTGGGTCCACGGTAATCCCTTCAGGATTAATCACGTGACTTAGAAATTGCACCTCCCTCAACCAGAATGCGCATTTTGAAAACTTGGCATACAACTTCTCTCTCTTCAGAGTCTCCAATACCTCCCTCAGATGTTCGGCATGATCCGACTCACTCTTTGAGTAGATTAGTATATTGTTGATGAAGACTATAATTGACTTATCCAACATCGGCCGACACACCCTATTCATCATGTCCATAAATGCTGCAGGAGCATTCGTTAGACCAAATGACATCACGAGAAACTCGTAGTGTCCATACCGCATTCGGAACGCTGTCTTAGGGATGTCTGCCTCTTTCACCTTCAGCTGATGATAGCCTGATCTGAGATCTATTCGTGAGAACCAACTTGAACCTTGCAGTTGGTCAAATAGATCATAAATCCTTGGCAAAGGATATCTATTCTTTACCGTAAGCTTATTCAACTCGCGATAGTCTATGCACATTCTCATACTTCCATATTTCTTCTTCACGAACAACACTGGCGCGCCCCGAGGGGAAACACTTGGTCTTATGAAACTTTTGTCGAGGATTTCTTGCAGTTGGGACATCAATTCTTTCATTTCGGATGGCGCTAGACGGCAAGGTGCTTTCGCGACGTGCTAGGCTTCTGGTACTAAATGTATCTGGAATTCTATCTCACGCTCCGATGGCAACCCCGGAAGATCCTCAGGGAATACTTCTGGATAGTCGCACACGATAGGAACATCTTTCATTTCTTTCGTCTCGGCCGTAGCGTTGACAACAAACGCCAGGTAGGCACCACACCCTCGTCTTAATAACCCTTCGGCCTTTATCATCGAAATGATGTTAAGCCCTGAACTTTCCTTATCACCATAAACCGTCACCGCACTGCCATCCAAGGACTTTTACTTTATTATGCTACTTTTACACATTATCTGAGCCTCATACTCGGACAACCAATCCATTCCCAAAACTACATCGAACTCTCCTAAGGTCATAACATACAAAGTAACAGGGAACTCATGTCCCTCCAATTCTATCTTACAGCCCTTAACCATTTTCATTATTTTCACCGAGGTGTCACTAGCGGTTTCTACTATGAAGGTTTCAGACACTCGCCAACATTTCATTTTAGCTAGTTTACTAAATGTCGTAGCTACAAAACTTATATTCACACCCGAATCAAATAATACTGAAGCAGAAATACCGTTTACTAAGAACGTACCGGTCACAACATCAGGAATCTGTCTAGCCTGTTCTTGAGTCAGCATATAGGCCCTAGTCCTTGGTCTCCCTTGCTCTGCATCTTTCTTCTCACTCCCTCCAGCTTCATCACTCGTACAAGTCCTCACCAAGTGACCTGTCTGTCCACACTTATAACATGCGGGCTTTGCATGGCAATCTTGAGCAAAGTGCCCCATCTTACCACAGTTGTAATAGGCGTTTCACCCTGATCTACATTCCCTACCATGGGACTTCCCACACTTACGGCACACATCAGACCCAGTGCCCCACTTGCACTCTCCAGCGTGCATCTTCCCGCACGTTCTACATGACCTCCTCTCCCACACTCTCGGCTGCTTGTTCTTAGGGTTCCACAACTGAGTACCAGGTCGTTTAGCAGAATCGACTCACTTCTTATCCTTCTTATCTTCCACCACCACGCCGTCTGTCGACAAATCATCGTACACCATTTCTGCCATCCCTACAGCGGATTCAAAAGTACCTGGTCTACCAGCTTTGACCAAGAGGCGAACATTTTGCGGTAGCCCCCTAAAGTAGCACTTGATCCGCTTGGCCTCAGTGTTCCCCAAGTCGGGAACCAACCTTGACATCCAGTTGAATTCGGTGGTGTATTCGCGGTGTGTCATCTTACCCGCCTTCAGACTCAAAAACTTCATTTCAACCCTCTCAACCTCCGCATCAGCACAAAACCTCTTCATTACCAACTCCTTCAGATCATCCCACCGCATAGCTTTGATCTCCTCCCAGGTCTTCCTCTGTTCAACAGTTTCCCACCAGTACATGGCTTCATCAAGAAATGATTGGGTGGGAAAACCCACAGCTTGGTCGGAACGGCACTCGCTGATGCGGATAACCTTCTCCATAGTAGTTATCCATTGGAGAGTAGCGATTGCGTCCCCCAAATTAGTTAGCTTCGGCAGGTTGCAACCTTTAAATAACTTGTAGTTTCCCCCACCTCGGCCTCTATTCCCGTCATCAACCTTCACCGACTTAACCACACATGATTCCTCCTTCTCCTTCTCATCATCCTTCTTACTCTTTTCCCCCGACTTTTCAGCAGTCTTTGCTTAAATCTCTCGAACTTTGCTCTGACACCAACTTGTAAGGCCCCGAACCGGTAGCCCTACTTTAACGTTGGATTTACTCATAAACACAGTTCTAATCATCAGAGTTAAATAAAACTTTCGCGGAATAAGAATAACTATCAACCATTCATTACAAATATTCATAACTTGTCTTTTTAGAACATAATTAAAGCATAGTATCAAACATCATGACAAATCTTCAGATGTCAGCCTCTTCAATCTTGCCATGTGTCCCGCTCAAACTTGCTGTCTCAGTCTGTTAACCTGCGTGCATACTAAAAGTCAGCTACACTGAGTGAGTTCTAGTTAATCAGACGACATACAATACATTCACATACTTACATTTGCACCCGAAGGTACATACCTCCATATTTACTTACATACATATATACTTTCATTCTTTCTTTCATACTTACATACATACTTTCATTCATACATATACGTTTAAAGAGCATTTCGCCCTATAACCTTCGCCAATTTTATTAGGGTCGGTTCCCTACATTCGCCGATATTATTAGGGTCGGTTCCCTGCATTCGCCGACATTATTAAGGCCGGTTCCCTCCATTCGCCGACATTATTAGGGTCGGTTCCCTATATTTAGTACATCGTACCATACCTGTCTTTACATACATTTCTTAATATTACGTGCAATATTCGAAGATCATTCACGTACCATCATCATAACATACATACCTCATTTACATAGCATATATATATATATATATACATTCATATATTTGACTATCACCTGACAGCACATGCAATATCCGAAGATCGTTCATGTACTATCATCATAACATACATACATCTTTCACTTATCATATATACACATCAATCATGCCTTTAACTATTACTTAATGGTACATGCAATATCCGAAGATCGTTCATGCATCGTTAAACAATCATCATACATAAATCATACAAGGTATACATTTACCACTTAAGGTAAGTGTATTAACTATCACATCGAGTATGCACACAGCCCCGAAAACATAACAAGGAAGTGGGGCTAGAAACTCACCTGAACGCGATTACGTTCGCCGTTTATAGTTAATCCTTTCCTGAGCTGAGCACGACTAACTGTATAATCATACATATATTAAATATGGCTCTAGCTCTTCTTATCACCTACTTAGTTAATCTCATGTATCTAAGTCGGTTTACTTTATTGGATCATTACCGATTAGATAGTCGTTACTCGTTATCCTTTAAGGTATCTTTCATATATTATCAAAGTCCAAGGGTTAATGTGTAATTATTTCATTCTTTACCAAGTCCAGGGACTGTTGTTGTCATTGATTAAACTTATAATTCGAAACTGGTTCCCAACGAATTGGCTTATCTTAGCGAACTGGTTTCTGTAACGAATTGAACCCTTTAACGAACTGGTTATTAAACAAATTGGACCCTTTAACGAACTGATCCTTTTGACGAATCGGTCCATATAACAAATCGGTCGTGTAACGAATTGGTCCTTTTAATTCGTTATCTCCTTTAACGAACTGACGATCACGAATCAAGAGTGATTCGTTATCTTATCTCCTTAACGAATTGAACACGAACCATAGCTAGTTCGTTATGCTCCCTTAGACGAACCAGCTAGCGAATCACCTTTAATTCGTTAAATTCCCGTTAGCGAACTGGTGTTAGGTCAGGGAATGTTCTGACATTCCCTGACATCTCTTACCTCGTACTACCCTTTTCCGGCGCCGCCTTTCCGGCGTCGTCGCCGGAAAACCGCTGATTCGCCGGAAAAACGAGTATTAACTCGTTTTTCACCATTTTTCGCCCTGTTCGATCCAGATCTGAGCTAGGGTGACCCCTAAGCTCATCTTAGGTTCGGTTTATACCCGATTCCACCTAGATCTCGTGACTTAAACGGTTTAACGGTGTCATCTCGTCGTTTCGCGATTATATCTAACGCGTTTAAGCTAAAACAACATCATACTATCATTACCTTGGATCGGGATCGGTTTTCCTTGGTGATTTCGACTAGAGAGAGAGAGAGAAATATGAGAGAGAGCTAAGTTTGTGTTTTGATGGTGTATGGAATATGTGTGAAAATTAAATTAAATGAGTGATTAAAGGTTTATATATTTATGGATCATGGGCTTAAGCCCATGGTCTTTTCCTCTTCTTTTATAACCCAAGTCCATAATCCATATCCGTTTAACCAAACACTAGCCCGACTCATAATAACTCGCATTTTCATTTATTAACCGAAACTAGAAAAAAGGGATGTTACACGTCGTCGAGTCGTTTCAAGGAATCATCACCATCATGGAGAGAGAAATTTACGAGAATTTAAGAGGTTCGAGGTAAGTTTTACACGTTGAAATAATATAAAATGAGCATAACAAATACTTGGTAATTTTCTAGAAAATTTTCTAAGGCAAAAAGGCTTCAAAAACGTCAAAACATTCTGACCCTCACCATATGGTCGCGCGGCGTCTAGGAATTTTTCCAGCAATATATATATATATATATATATATATATATATATATATATATATATTGTTATTCATTGTTGCCTTTTGTTCTATCATTCGGGTGTGATTCCTTGTGTTTTTTGAGTCATGTTTTAAGGTCTAGTTGTCCGAGTTCTGTATAAGTTGTCAGGTCACTAACATAATTTTTGTAGCTCGTCTTTGTTTTTGCGTTTTTAAGTTTTGCTAGTTTGACGATTGTTTGAGCTAGAGAGACGATCCCCAAGGAAGAATTTAATGAAAAGACAAGTGTGGGGATGGAGCAGTGGAGCCGTATACTTCATGTTTATTTATTTGCTCCTGATTATTATATTTTATATATTTATTGGTGAAACACTTTGAATGCTTAATATCTATCATTATGATAAGATACATTTTTAGATATGTTTGTTTGTTTTGTTTTGCCGCTTACGTTCGTGGATGAGGGAAGGAGTTACTATTTGCTGAGCACGTTCGTAGTTGGAGGGCAGTCATGGAAGAAGACTTTGGCATCATGTTTCATTTGCATATTACCAACTAAGTCTTTTCCATTATCTAGCTTATTAACTTTATTTTATTTTTATTTTTATTTTAAGTTGTCATTATCCTTGCATTGAGGACAATACAAAATTAAAGTGTGGGGATAGGATATTTGAGTCGTAGTTTTAATTGATTTTGATTTAAAAAAAATTAAAAAAAAAATTGAAAAATGTTTTAAAATTGTCCCTTGAATTTAGTTTTTTTTTTGCATTAAAGTGGGAGATGATGATATTTATCGGAAATCGGTTTTTCAAACTACAAATAATATGAGATAAATAAAAGAAAACGCATTTAACTTGGGATGTGTCGGTAGCCTCAGCCTTGAAAATGAAAGGGAAAATTTGATAAAATGGTTAAAACAGAAATCTTTTGTGGGTAAAGCGTTTTGTCCGTGGAAGATAAGTAATGAAAGGTCGGGCCATACTCAAGCCTCAAATTTTGGTATGAAAAAGTGGAAATATTATGAGTTTTAAAATCTGAATACGTTATCATATGATGCTTGGGTAGGTTTAACGTTAGAGTGTACCATGTAGCCTGTGATATAAATCTTAAACTGCTAATTTTAGTGTTTTACACCTCATTGGCGTATGGTTTTATAACCTTAAATCTTGTATTGATGGGATGCTTCGGGTCCGAAGACCATGGGTCTGTATGCAATCTATTCATTTGGGTATTCACAATTCCTAAGTGGGGTTGTGGATATTTAAAATAAAGCCAAAAAGAGCAATCCTTTTTAAGTCTTTAAACATGATCACAAAAGTACAAATACACTACAGACTTGATCATCCACGTTGTTAGCCATGTGGGGTCCCCTTGCTCGTGTCTCATTACCATTAAGAAACAGACCACAAGAGACACGCTACATGTAAGCCCTACAGATGAAATTTTGCATGCTCACCTATGGTGATGGTTCGGGGTGTTGCTTGATAACGGGGGTATGTCATGTTGTGGGGAACACTAGCTATTAATTAATTGAACCTTAATCGTATCTGATGGCTGCTTGGTAGACTTTGATGCTTAATATTAGGTGGATAAATAATACCCTTGATTGTCTTAAGTATTCATGAAAAAATAGAGCAACAAAAGTTTTAATTCTGCTAATTTTGAGGTTTAAGTCATTTTGGGTGGCCTGGTCCGGTAAAAGCTGAAAATAAGCGGGACTTAATTGTGTAAACCACTGAGTAATATTATTGTCGGATCTTATTTGCCCCGGTAAAGATTAAGGCTTGGGTTTAAGTGGACAGCAATATCGGTGATCGCGTTTTTTGCGTTCTTCTAAGCTTTAAAAACTAACCTATATGTTTTTAAGACTGTAATTTTCCGATTCTGATCCAACTGCATCAGACTTTTTCAAGGACGAAAAAAGAGTAAGTGCAGGATATTTGATATACATCTATTTATACATCTCGAATCCCATGTAAAGTTGTGTTTATTTAATGTTTTGAGTTCAGTTTAGTTCGTGTTTTGTTTATCTTTTATTAATTTAGGTTTTGAGTCAAGTTTATTATATGTTTATAGTGTTTTAAATCTTTTGATGTCTTGCATGTTAAGCTTTAATTCTTTCTATCATTTCATGTGAAGTCTATGTCGGTTTTGTGCTCGTCATTGGTTGCATGATTACTTCACTAATGTTTTGTTATATTTTCATATAGATGGTGGCTTGTGAATCAAAGAAAAGAAGTTCTAGAAGTTTCCTATTGTTACTTGGAGTTCAATGAAAAAGATTGATCAAGATTTCACAAGATTTAATAATAAAATATAAAAGAAAAAAAACGTCTCCCCTGGCACACGTCACGCCGCGCGGTCAGGGAGCCCAAGCCTGGTCTCGCGGCGCCTAGGTAGTCTGATCAGCGGATTTTGCATGTTAAAGGCCCAACTCGTTTATATAAAGAAGGGTTAAAAACCTAAACGAACACACACTTGGTGGCAGCCGTTTTTGAGAGAAAAACAAAGGTTTTGAAGGAGTTTTGAAGCTAGGAATCAAGGAGGATCAAGAGTTCTTTCAAGGAGGTGTTCAAGGATCAATTACCAAGGGTTTTATCGCTTTAACTTTGATTCCTTGTTCATTATCATGTCTTTCCTCTTGTTTTTAACACTTGTTTGGGATTGTTTTTAATAATGTTTCTAGGCTAGACTTCATATCTATCTAGGTTTGATGAACATGTTTTGATACTTGATTCTTGCTTTGGACTATTGTTTGATTATGGTTTTGTTGATTTAATTGTAAAGACTTGATTTTGTTTTCATGATGCATATGAGTGTTTATTATCTTGGTTGATTATTAACTATTGCTTCACATAGATCTTTTATCTCTTGATTGTGTTCTTTAGATATTAGGGTTTATGTTTAATCATTACTTGATGTTTTGATTATTGTGATTGAATAGGCCTATTAGATCATAGAAGATTGTTGATAGGTTGTTAGGGTTTTGAATGTTATGCTAAATTCCAATAGCTGTAAGGTGAGGAGTTGTTCATGTGTCTTAGTCAATCGCATGCTAGGATAGATTAGTGACAATATTCTTGCTTATTGTGTTGATCCTCGTTCATGATGTCATGATAAGCTTATCAAGTTATCTAGGGTTTAGTGTTTCATAAGATTGATTGCTTTAGATACTATTAGTTATCCCTAATTGATGACTGTGAGGAAATCAATCCAACTGATTGCTTAATAATCTAATATTCATTCTTTAGGAATTAAATTGATGCGATTGAGGGTTGTTTAGGGTTTGTTAGATGAATATATTTAGAAATCAGTTTCCATATCATATTAGTTGTCCATTGCTTGATGATTGTTGATGCATGGGATTCTTACCTAGGTAGATTCCTTCTCTTATTGGTTTCGATCTTGTGTTTTATTGCTTATTTCTAGTTTACTTGTTTATTTAATTTCTTAGTTTAATATTAGTTTAAAAACCCCCTTAAAACATTAATAATAAATAGTCGTGTCGTAAGTCGAGTCTAATTAGTTAATTAACGTAATTTACAGAGTCCTGTGGGTTCGATATTCCGGACTTACTTAGCTTTAGTACAATCGTTAGGTTCACTTGTCGGTGTTTTGTGTAGTTGAGTCTTAAGTCTAGTTTTTATTACTTGTTTAACTTAGTTAATATTTAATTGATTGTTTTCATCACATCAGTATACAATAACGTTTGTGGTTTAAGATTCAAGTATAAAACCTTTAGTTGAATAAGTATGAAATGTCACCCCCAAAATAAAAGATGAAAAACGGGGTATGAAAGTACTCACATTCAAGTTATAAACTTTATCGGTAAAATAATGAGTAACCGGAAGGATAAGGTTTAACAGGCAAGGTTTAGGTGAAAGGAAGTCTTGTATTTGAAAAATTGTCTTGAAAGTCTTTAAATAAAATAAATGCTGAGAAATGTAAACAATTTGAAGTTTAAGGTTTAAAATGTAAATATTGATAAATTTATAGTAATAACCCCTTTAAAAATGTAAGTTTGCTCGAAATCGGGTTAAAGTATCTAACTTTAATATTTACTTAACCTATGTTAAGTAATAAGGTGGGTAAAATGCAAGAATGTAAGTCTCTTTGGAATAAAGATACTAAAACGGGTTTTAACGAGTGTTTCGGGTTGTTGGTTCGGGTCTTGATAATTGGTCAAACCCGAAGTCAACATTCCAAGGTAATTAATGTTATGAGATAACTCAATAAAACTTAATAAGACTTAACCAAGTATGTAGTTCTGTTGTTTTAGAACTAATAACGTCCGTTAAGCGAGTGTTCGGTTTTGTCGGTCCAAACTTTGTTATAAGATCAAGTAGGATCCAACATTTCCAAGTACTTAAGAAAATAATTAAAATCATATTATAAAGTATTTTTAAATATTTATACAAGTCTTGATAGCTAAAAACACACTTGTGTGTCTTAAGCGAGTGAAAATCGGTTTGGTTTGGTTTGGTTCGGTTTCCATCTCACTATAAGTTAATAGATGGTTTCCACATGCCCAAATATCAAAGAACTTGTACAATAATTTATAAATGATGAAACTTAAGTTTTACGACCCAAAAGTTAACAATAAAGTCTTTAAACGAAAGTTCGGTTTGGTTCCGTTTCCATCTCACAATAGGTTCATAGATGGTTTCCACATGCCCAAATATCCAAGAACTTGTATAGTAATGTACAAATGAAAATAGTTAAGTTTTACAACAGAAAAGTTAATAATAAAGTCTTTAAACAAAAGTTCGGTTTCGGTTCGGATATAGTTTCGGGTTAAGACCGAGATTAGAATCTACAAACCCATAACCATAGAACTCATAAAAATGATTTTATAAACTGAGATCTAACATTAAACATATTTAAACAATTATTTAACAAAACTAGTAAACAAAGTTTGGTTTACGATTTAGAGCTATTTACGGTTAAACCGAGGCTAGACTCTTCGAACCCTTAACCATGGAACTTGTAAATATGACAAACAAACTAAAATGAGAAGAAGTTAAGCGTGGTTAGTATGTATAAACAAGTTATATAAGTATATATATATATATCAAGGACACGAAGTCCTCCATGAAGCTTTGCCTTACGAGGTCCAAAACTTAACCAACCGGGGCCGGATAAGTAACTACCAACGGTAACATAGGGTGTATATTATGTATATGTTGCAACAACAAGCTTGGATCATATGGAGTTAGTTGAAAACAAAGGAAACTCTTGTTTGACTCTTGAAGGTCAAACAAGTAAGAATCTTGAAGGTTGGATCTTAGAACTTAGGTTGAGAGTGTTTGGTGAGTATGAGCAAGTTCAAATGAGTGGTGAGGCATGTTTTTATGAAAGATAAGGTGTTAGGGTTATCCATAAGGTTGTTTTAGAGATTTCCAAGCTTTCTCATTGGTTTAAAGGGTCAAACAATTAATAATAACAACAAAAAAATGATTTTGGTGACTGCAGGTCTGAGGCCGCCACGCGCGGCTACCCTAGCCTTCATGGCCGCTGGGCGTGGCGCCCATGATGGTGGGGTTTGGTCAGCTCGTCTTGCGTGGTTCGTTTTGCGTCGCGGAAGTTCGTTTTTGATGTAATTTGATCGTTTTAAAGGCTTTTTCGAATACGTAAAAGGGGTTTTTCAAATTGAACATGCGGGAATGATTTAGTAACATAAAATCCAATATTTTATATATTTGAAATGTTCGGGATATAGATCGGGTCGGTTTACGTGATAAACGAATACAAGTAAAACCCGAAATTGACGAATGTCGCAGTATCCCCAACTTTTTGGAAATTTCGTCCCAAAATTAAAAATAAACTCAAAGAAATAGTAATTACTAGCGAAAGGAGCTTTTGGTAAAACAATTGAATGAAAAAGTTTTTTTAAGCAAAGAATAACGTCAAATCCTTGCATGATTCGAAAAACGCTACAAATGAGGAACATAATAAAGGCACTTATATATAGGATGTACCCGCGGTATATCCACCATGCCTTTATCATGATTCGCATTTCCACCGTTTTTCCGCTATCATTCTCGGGTCTGAGTTATCGCACACAACCGCACTTACTATGGCTTCCATACGGGGATTCCGATAATTAAGTGTGCACCCCTAATTATTTCGATCGTCGTATGATCCACATGGTTCGTTCCATTGTGTGGTTTAAGAGACATATTTATTTTGAAATCTTAAACGTTCGAAACGTACATAAGGCTTGTTAAATTTTACAAACATTGATAAAACAATACCAACGGTTGGAAATTTTGGGGTTGACTTTATAAATAAGTAAGAAAATGGAATAAATAATTGAAACAATTAAATCTTAAAATATAAACCAAGGTGAAAATATTAATTTGGTTTAAATAAGTAAAGACGATCGAATAATATAAAATTTAGGGCAAACAATTACGAAACGAGATTTGAAGTCAAATGTCCTCAGTGTGAAAGAATAAGTAAATCATTAAAATCCCTAGTTGAAAGTTGGGTCACTAAATTAGTATAAAATCCTATGAGTGAAATTTTAATTATGAGAACTCCGATAAAAGGAAGTGAGGAGTCCAATAAATGAAAACGAAAATCAAAAGTGTGAAAATGAAAAATCCGATAGGTGTAATAAGAAGCTCAATAATTGAGTACATGAGGTCGGGGTAAACGAAGTTACAATTAATAATAGCATACGGTGAGTTTCATACGTGAACAAACTTGAGGTTATAAGTAATTGAGAATACGATTGCGTAGAATGTAATAACGTGAGAATGATGTGAGTTTCTTGGGGTGACGCTTATGTGAATCAACATAAATAAAATAGCATTTGATTAACAACCAAAACAATCGATGAAATGTGATAAAACGTGAATACGACCACTATTGTGAAACCATTTATATAATCGTCATTATAATAACGGTTTCTAATAGCACCAAAACTTGCGGACAACCACACATAGGCCGCTCAATAGCTCAAATGAAACGAGGTAGAATAATGCATAGAATCGTGTTTACATAAATGCTCAAATATGATAACATAGTCATGAAAATATCGTTTAAAAGATAAACGAAACTTTAGCGAAATTTAGGTTTTGAAAGTATTACACAAATTGTTATTGAATAGCTTGAATTTGGTCATGAATAATCAAAACACAAAATAAAATCGCATGTGCATAATATTATCATCGAAACATCTCATCAAATGGAAAGAAATCGTAAAAATCAGTGAGACTCGAACAAACGACGAAATATATAAGTCGCGTGCCATATAGAATGAAATTGAGAAATGAAGTCTTTAAGTAAAGCCGTTCATTCATATCCAAGAAAAATGAATATAATAATAACATAGCCTCGTGGTAACGTGTAGCTAGAGAAACGTTTTGCTCATTATCGAAAGTAAATCTTGTAGCCAAATTGTTAAAGAAATTTTGCATACGTAAAGTTCTTGTGATTATAATAAATCATGAATGAAATGATGCTTGCGATATTAAGAAGTAATGGTTCGCATAAATCGTTGTCGAACAAAGTTTATGCTACGACATCTAATGTATGAAGTATTTATGAATGTGTCCCAAAAGGATTTTGTAAAACCATGATCATTGAGTTTATGCAAAATAATGAAAGTTGTAATTTGTTATTGAATAAATCTCGAATTCGATATTCAAAATGAAACCTCATATTTATAAAGTTAGATGATTATCACCTTAGATAACAATGTTTAATATCTTGAAAACAAGCATATAGTTGTTTAATGATCTTTGAAAACGAATCCTCGTAATAGAATTTTGTTGTCATGACAATATTATATTTTCCAAAAAATGATTTATAAAATATGGACATAATATGTAAATCATTAATCTTGAAAGAGTTTATAATTTAAAAGTGATTATTCAAACACATGAGGTCATTATAAATACGCTAGTTGTATATACATAATAATTACATAAAAAATTTTAAGGGTAAAATGTGGCTTGCGTGTGTATGAAGGGGTTTTAAGCTTCAAATGGTGAGTGGTTTGGGAAATTTGGTGAAGGGTGAGTGTGTTTCGGGTGTCTTGCGTAGTTGGGTTTTCTTGAGTTGGATTGATAGGGCTCGTTGAGTTCAGTTCGTTTGAGTGGGTTAGACTTAGATAACTTGTGTGAGTAGTTGTTGGGCTATTTGGATGAGGTTTGCTTATTTGAGTTCGGGTTGAGTTTATGGGTTGGATAAGTCAACTTTGACTAGTTTGGGTTGAGATTCGGTTTATACATGTATTTCGGGTTACTATTTTGATATCAAACTCTATGGTTGGATGGAAATGGTGTGGCGATATGGTTTGTGACTTGACATAGCATGGGTCGAATGACTTGGGTCATCATTAGGTAAACTTTGGTTTGTATATGTTTCAAGGCATTTGTGGGTGTGTTTTTCGGTGTCTTTGAAGTATTAGGGTAGTAAGTTTGATAGGTTTTCATGGCGTAAAAGTGTCGGTATTTAGGGCTTTTTATTGGGTTGATGTTGTCGGCTTGGATTTACATGGGGTTTGTGCTGGTGCGGGTATGCTTTGGATGTTTAGGTTTCATTCATTTTTGGGAAAGATTTGAGTACGTGGGAAAACTTTTGAAATGGGAGGATGGTTTGATTTAAGGTGGTAGTTTGAGTTGGAATACGAGTGTTTGGAAACTTTGTGGTTGCGTTTCGGGGATTTTTTGACCAATAATAAGTATTAATTTGGAAATATCATAATTTATAAATAGTGTTTGAAACCTTCATGAATCTTTTGAGAATTAAACTTACAAGTTACTATATATATATATATGTGTGTGTGTGTGTGTGTGTATTGTAAATATATTATTGAAATTCAAGCTTGTGAATCACACAATTTTTTTTATTTATTTTTATTTTTTATGCTAAAAGTTCTTCACTAAATTGGGCGTTGTTACCATACACCGGGTCGGCTTAAGTTGTAAAATAATTTACGAGCAAATTCTGAAATAAACCAACCCGTGTAACGTAACTTGTTCTCGAAATGCTTAAAATTAAGTAGCGGAAATATCATGAGAAACTATGATAATAAAGTTTTACGTTTCGAAGTATATTGTAAAAAAATAAAAGTTGATTGTCATGAGAAAACAAAATAAATTTTTTTACAAGGATCAAATTAAAATTTTTTCTTATGAGGAATTTAAAATAAGTGAATTGAATGTCGAAATTTTGTTACGAGGTATCAATATTGAATGATGAATGTCGTTTTGGAAATACGAATATGCGAAATGAAATTTTTTTTATCAAGTTCGTTATTTAATATCGTGTAACGAAATATTATGCCAAGTTAAAATGATCGTCATTGAGAAAATCGAAAATAAACAAGTTTTGTCTTTAAAATAGAATTTCTATGAAGTTTTGCATGAGAATTTCAAGAAAGTTACAAGCTATAAGTTTGTGAATTTCTTGAAAAATCAAGGCGAAGCTACCATAAGAAATTTAAAACGAGGGAAATCGTATGATGCAAATTTTATTTGTGAAAAATTTATAATGAACTAAAAATTGCATAATGAAAGTTGTTATGAAAATAAATTTGGGTAACGAAAATTCTAACATGTGTATTATATAATATAGTGAAATTTAAAACGTCGTGAGAATTTAAATAATCGATATTGGGGAATGATAGTTTCAAAATGAATGGGATCGTTATAAAAATAAGGTTTTTATGAAATCTTGTATGAAAACTTTAAAGACAAATTAAAATCTATATAACGGGACTCTACTTGAAAAATCAAGGTAAAATTTATCATAAAACCTTTTTAATATGATGAAATTCATATGATAACATTTTTTGTTTATAAAAAGTCTTAATGAACAAGGATGGCTTATTAAAAGTTATTAGAAATAATTTGAAATATATTAACTTAACTTGAGGAAAAATCGTAATAGACGAAATCTTTTAATGAAAATAATGGTGTGAAATCCAAAATAAAATAACTTTACTATGTGAATTCAAACATATGAGAATTAATCATAATGGGCAAATAAAAATTATATAAATGAGAATTTTGTGATGAGTACCTATATGACAAAGTAAAAGGAAAAATTGTTTAAATCTTTGAAATTTGTAAATAATATCTTAAGATTTAAAGGTAGAAAAATCGTGCATGAACCACCATGACTTGATATTCCAACACTAAAAACCTTTTTTACAAAAATACCTTGTTGGAGTCTAAATATGTGCACGTACCACCGCGTCTTTTTCATGTTTTTGACTCAAATAACGATTGTAACAAAAATAATAAATCGGAATACAACATCATGTCAAAACACTAGTCCACGAACCACTGTGGTTCTGTTGTTTCAACACCGAAAATTATGATGGCGACCGGAACGCTCGCATTCGGCAACTTAAAGTGGTCATCTCATATGAGGCAATCTTTAAGGAGATTTGAAACAACGGGATCCAAGTTAAGCTCGTGATCCATAAAACACAATAAAAATTAATGTTTTTGAGGTAAGGATACCTAGATTATTATGAGAACGTGTGTATGTGTATATATAAAATTAAACATAAGTAAGGTAAGGATACCTATAATGTCTTGAGTGTTTGTGTATATTTACGATTTGATGAAATAAATAAGTATATAAATAAACAAGTGTAATGAACAATCGAGTAGGGTAAACACGTATAGGAAACATGTATAAGGACCCTAAAGCAAAAACTATATTAGGTCGTTACGTCTAACCACCTATCTTATAGTCTTGTGGCTCTGATACCAATCTGTCACACCCCGACCAAAGGCGGCGGAACATGCCGGGATGCAACGGATTTCCAAAACACAAGACACTATTTAAGTGACAATATTTAATCAACTCATTTATTTCATAAATCAATAAACAACACATCTTTTTCATACAAACAAATTGAATACAAGTAAACAAATAGATTTACTAATATCCTAATAGTCTTGATAACGTTTTTCGTCAAGTTCTCGAGTCAACCAAATTAAAACCTGTAACATTTCATAAAATAAAGTTTATCAACACAAAGGTTGGTGAGCAATTCATAAGTTTGTGCATATAGTATATAGTAAGGAAAAGCCACAAAACTAGTATACGAAACAATAAATAAAAGCAATAACTTGGATTAATAGATATCGCTAATAGAATTACGTTAGCGACACCTAGCTATAAGGGGATGCCAGATAGTCTAGGATTTTATAGTTATCGTTAATTGCATTACGTTAACGACACGTTGCTACAAGGGGATGCCAAGTAGTCTAGGATTTATAGATCAACCAATCAAAAGCGATAAAAACATAGGCATAGAATCATTAAACACCAAATCGAGCAATTATTCAAGTAAAGTATTCAATAACGTTTGTGGTTTAAGATTCAAGTATAAGACATTTAGTTGAATAAGTATGAAATGTCACCCCCAAAATAAAAGATGGAAAGCGGGGTATGAAAGTACTCACATTAAAATTATAAACATGATCGGTAAAATAATGAGTAACCGGAAGGTTGAGGTTTAATGGGCAAGGTTTAGGTGAAAGGAAGTCTTGTATTTGAAAGATTGTCTTGAAAGTCTTTAAATAAAATAAATGTTGAGAAATGTAAACAATTTGAAGTTTAAGGTTTAAAATGTAAATATTGACGAATTTATAGTAATAACCCCTTTAAAAATGTAAGTTTGTTCGAAACCGGGTTAAAGTATCTAACCTTAATATTTACTTAACCTATGTTAAGTAATAAGGTGGGTAAAATGCAAGAATGCAAGTCCCTTTGGAATAAAGATACTAAAACGGGTTTTAATGAGTGTTTCGGGTCTTGATAATTGGCCTGAAGTCAACATTCCAAGGTAATGAATGTTATGAGATAACTCAATAAAACTTAATAAGACTTAACCAAGTATGTAGTTTTATTGTTTTAGAACTAATAATGTCCGTTAAGCGAGTGTTCAGTTTTGTCGGTCCAAACTTTGTTATAAGATCAAGTTGGATCCGACATTTCCAAGTACTTAAGAAAATAATTAAAATCAGTTTATAAAGTATTTTTAAAGATTTATACAAGTCTTGATAGCTAAAAACACACTTGTGTGTCTTAAGCGAGTGAAAATCGGTTTAGTTCGGTTTGGTTCGGTTTCCATCTCACAATAAGTTCATAGATGGTTTCCACATGCCAAATATCAAAGAACTTGTACAATAATTTATAAATGATGAAACTTAAGTTTTACAACCCAAAAGTTAATAATAAAGTCTTTAAACGAAAGTTCGGTTTGGTTCGGTTTCCATCTCACAATAGGTTCATAGATGGTTTCCACATGCCCAAATATCCAAGAACTTGTATAGTAATGTATAAATGAAAATACTTAAGTTTTACAACCGAAAAGTTAATAATAAAGTCTTTAAACAAAAGTTCGGTTTTCGATTCGGATCTAGTTTCGGGTTAAGACCGAGGTTAGAATCTACAAACCCATAACCATAGAACTCATAAAAATGATTTTATAAACCGAGATCTAAGATTAAACATGTTTAAACAATTATTTAACAAAACTAGTAAACAAAGTTCGGTTTATGGTTTAGAGCTATTTACGGTTAAACCGAGGCTAGACTCTTAGAACACTTAACCATGGAACTTGTAAATATGACAAACAAACTAAAATGAGCAGAAGTTAAGCATGGTTAGTATGTATAAACAAGTTATATAAGTATATATATATATATATATATATATATATATATATATTTATATATATATATATATATATATATATATATCAAGGACACGAATTCCTCCATGAAGCTTTTCCTTACGAGGTCCAAAACTTAACCAACCGGGGTCGGATAAGTAACTACCAAAGGTAACAAGGGGTGTATATTATGTATATGTTGCAACAACAAGCTTGGATCATATGGAGTTAGTAGAAAACAAAGGAAACTCTTGTTTGACTCTTGAAGGTCAAACAAATAAGAATCTTGAAGGTTGGAGCTTAGAACTTAGGTTGAGAGTGTTTGGTGAGTATGAGCAGGTTCAAATGAGTGGTAAGGCTTGTTTTTATGAAGGATAAGGTGTTAGGGTTATCCATAAGGTTGCTTTAGAGATTTCCAAGCTTTCTCATTGGGTTAAAGGGTCAAACAAGTGATAATAACAACAAAAAAAACGATTTTGGTGATTGCAGGTCTGAGCCCGCCACGTGCGGCTGCCCTTGCTTTCATGGCCACTAGGTGCGGCGCCCATGAGGGTGGGGTTTGGTCAGCTCGTCTTGCGTGGTTCGTTTTGCGTCCCGGAAGTTCGTTTTTGATGTAATCTGATCGTTTAAAAGGCGTTTTCGAATCCGTAAAAGGGCTTTTTCAAATTGAACATGCGGGAATGATTTAGTAACATAAAATCCAATATTTTATATATTTGAAATGTTCGGGATATAAATCGGGTCGGTTTACGTGATAAACGAATACAGGTAGAACCCGAAATTGACAAATGTCACACGTGATTTGTAATATGCCCGCTAATCTGACCCAATTAGCTCCGTGTACTCGATTATGTACCCAAGTAACTTGAACATAGCCTTATTAGCTAAACATTTATCATATATTTAATTTTTTTGATAATCAACTGTTAGTGCAGTACACTTTATGAGAAACATGAAAGTTCATATTAAATTAAAAAAGATAACTTAACAAAGAACATAGGCTTCCATTCTGCCAACTACAACATGCTTGGTGGGGTAAGTTTATGACAATTATTTCTAGATATGGTGTCGTTAACCTCAATGTTCTTAGTGCATACCTAATTAACTCAAGAGAAACCATATTAATCCATCCTTAATCGTTCACTACAAATCTAATTGAAAAAAAGATGTAAAATCAAAGCAAAGTGAGATTAACTTAAAATACCTGGTAAGAAGAACAAACATTGAGAAGCGGCGTACTCTGATGATGAACGACGATGGGTATGCTTCTGATGATGAACGACAGTGGGGATGCTTTTGATGATGAACATATGGTTAGGTTTGGATAAGGAGAAAAACAATGATCTAATATATTGTGATGGGAGAGATGATGGAAGACTTGGCGGGATGCTTTTGATGATGAACATATGGTTAGGTTTGGATAAGGAGAAAAACAATGATCTAATATATTGTGATGAGGGTAAAATTGTAATTGAAATCTGATCTTGATGTTTTTGTATTCATTTCTCTTCAATTCCAAAGGATAAACACCAAAGACCTCACTTTTTCCTTTCTATTCTTTTCCTTTCTCCCTATGAAAAGAACTCTGGAACATTAATTTTCTTTGTCCTTCCAAATCCTTTCGTTTCTCTCCATTAGTGATACTCTGAATTCTGGAACACCTCGTTACCAATCGACAAAACAATAACCATGAGGGAGCAAAACCGCACAAACACAAACATACGGGACTACAAACCAAATCCCAAAAACTAAAACGACACACACAATAACACAAAGTCACAAATACATTAATTACTCACAACGTAATCACGGTCGCCACAGTTCAACTATAATTATCCCCCAAATTCATAATAAACTCCCAATTCCTAGGGTTAGGGTTTCAATCTCCAATTCCAATCAAATCAACCATTCAATCATGGACAGATACAGAGGCGGAGATCGATACAGCAACAACCCTAACGATTCTCAACCTTACAGACACCCTAGAGGAGGTGCCGGAGGCGGAGGACCACCGCCGTCGAGATCTTCCGGTGATTCTCCGATCAATCGCCACCGCGGCGGATTCTCCGGAAACCGCCGGCCGTTCGACAACAGTCCGCCGCGGTATTCTGTTAACACTGGCGGAGGTTTCCGGCCGGTGGACGGAGACGGTGGTTTCCGGCCGGCAGGTATGCGTGGTGCGAGAAATTATAATAATAATAATAATCCTTCGTCGGAGTTTGAGGTTCCGTTGTCTGGACCGAGGTTTAATCCGGACTATGAGGTGCCGTTGTTCGGTCAGAAGCGTCCGTATGATTTTCCAGGTATATTGATAATTGTTATGAAGTAAATTGTTTAAATTTAATGTTGCATTGTTGATATGGTTAGTATGGTTATTAGTATGTTTATTTATTTAATAGTTATGATGTAAGTTGTTTAAATTTAATGTTGCATTATAGATCGATATGGTGGAGGTGGTTTCGAGAAAAGGAATTTTGATGGAGATGGTTATGATAAAAGGCATGATGGTGGTGGTAGTTTTAACAAAAAGCAATCTGATGGAGGCACTGTTGCGAAGCTTTTCGTTGGGTCTGTTCCTAAGACAGCTACTGAAGATGATGTAAGTTTTGGAAATTTAAACTATATGCAGTTAATGCCAAAAATATTGGATATCGGTCAAGGACCCATATTTGACGGTAATTTTGATATCATGTAGAATTTATATATATATATATATATATAGCAATTTAAGACTTAACAATTCAGTATACACTCCTACCATCAATAAATTAACCTTTTTTGAAACTTACAAAAACACTTAACAATTGTAGCAAGTAGGAACTGAGTAAGACTTAGAACACAAACATTAAGCACTAAAAATTGACAATTAAGACTTAATAAACTGATAACGGAAACTCGTGATATATCGGCTATATTGACTGCATATAAACTTTCACAATGACACATGGTTTATCTGGATATGTATTGATGATACGTTTTATGTATGATATCAGATTCGGCCTCCTTTTGAAGAGCATGGGAATGTGATTGAGGTTGCTTTGATTAAAGACAAGAGAACAGGGCAGCAACAAGGTATGTGCAAGTACATGGATTTTTTTACTTTTATATGCGTATCTCTTTTCAGGTCTTTTGAGGGGACAAGGGAAGCAAATGTAAATTTATGTTTCTTCCCAGAAAGTTGTTTCAGCAATTTTCAGGCCTCTTATTATGGTCTGCAAGATCGTATCTAAGAAGAAGAAGATAAAGTCATATAATTAGATCATTAAAAAGTTGGTAATTATAGCTGTTTGTTCATGGATGATGTTGATAGATGCTGATTTGAGGGCAGCATCCATGTCATGATAGAAGCTAGGTTTCTAGTGTATAAGTAGGCTATTTGTAGTGTGTGGATAGCAGTAATGCTGTAATGTTGGGGAGTTCTGTTGGCTTTTTTGTGTTAAGACCCTGGAAATTTGATCTATTAACGTCTGTTAGTAACAATTAGTTGTGATGTTGGAATTGTGATGGTTATGAAGATTGGTTGCTATCGACATCTAGTTGTGGTTGGAATGATGTAGTTGCTATCGACATCTAGTTTGTGGTTGGAATGATGTAGTTGCTATTGACATCTAGTTTGTGGTTGGAATAATGTAGTCAGTATAGTGCGGTGTTTGTCTTTTGTCTTTTGACGTAATTTGAAGATTCAGGGCTTGTAGGTAGTTTATATAAAAAGTTGTCTCGATGGTCACTATATTTATTTTTTTAATGCGTTGGTTCATTTCTTTAAAGAGTTTTGTGAATTTAGAATATTGAGAAACAAGTTTTCTCTTTTTCAGGTTTCTTAAAATTTTGTTAGCACTATATTACTTCTTTATAAGAGCTTTGGTTGCCTCTTATTTATGCTCCTTTACATTTGAGTTGAATGACTTGTTTAGATGTTATGGATTGTATATTCATTGTTTGTTTTAAATTTTATTTCAAGTGATGGACCTTTTAGTGTTGCAGTAATATGGTAATTTTATTTCAGTTTGGTTGCATTGTGAGTTTGTGTATGGTCATAATTCAGGATTTATGGAGAATTAATTTAGTTGCATACTTATGATCTATATCCATGTTTGATAATTCGCTTAATTTGTATTATTCGTCACTGATGATGGAGTATGTGCATGAATGAATTTTGGGACTGTCTTAGCAGCTAGTTTATTATTGAATGACATCGCTACACATTTTATAGACTTTATTAGTAAAATTTGAAAGCTGTCCAAATGTCATTGCCAGTGCCAACTGCCAACGATATTTTTTGGGATTCCTATCCATTTTTGTGCTTTAAGTTGTGGGTTGGATAATATGCGATATTTTTTCAATAGTGGTGGTATGCGATTTTTTTTATAGTGGTGGGATGTCATCATCATCATCATCATCATCATCGTACTCAGTATATCCCACCAATAGCAATGCTATGGTAGGGTCTGAGGAGGGTAAGATGTAGACAGCCTTACCTCTATTCCATAGGGATAGAGAGGCTGCTTCCGGTGAGACCCCCGGCTCGATAGTAGTTTTGAATCAAGCCTTGGACATAAGACACATAACACTCAATCATCGGGACACCGGCTGATTGGTGCATGTGCCCTTGTCTTTCGGCTATCAACGCCACCACATGATGCCTGATTAACCTTCCGCTACTTTTAACGTTATTTTCACGTGATTAGTAAAATAACGTCAAAATTAGTGCAATTTTACTTTTGCCCACCCAAGGGTTCACACATATATACATTATATGTGCGCACCGCAAGCAGGGCGTTTTATAGTGGTGGGATGTGATGTTTTTTATTTTTTTTATTATTATTTTTCAGTAGTGATGGGATGTGACTCACTCTGTCAGATGTTTTTTAATTGGTGATGGGATGTAATGTTCTACCAGCATCATTAGTCTTAGATCATAGATGTGGTTAACTTATATGCTGATCTCAGCGTTTCTATATCATGTAACACCAGTGTTGTTGATAGACTTGATTGACTCATTAACAATGTGCTTCAGGTGTAAATGAAAGCACGTTTTGCATTTGATTATTTCGCCACCTGATTCCAGTGTTGATCATCTGTAAATGTGTCGGGTGTAAATTAGTTTTTGAATGTGTGATCAGTTCCGTCTGCGATTTGGTTGAACTCAAATGGTTGTGGAATGGGATTTTGTTATCAATGAATTTCTTGTGTTGGCGTATGCACAAGTTTTGATTGATCGATTCACATCTGGGCCCGTTTGTACCAAATGTTGTTGCTTTTCACATATTGTGGTTGTGGCTTGTGAGTGAACAATATTAGGTGTTGTATTGATTGGTTGAACTCAATCTATTGTGTATGACTTTAATGAAATGTCTTTTATTGTGAGGCCATAGTTGTATGTTCAAATAGATTGATTATGATTGCTTGTTGGCGTGTGTTTGTTGTGATTATAGTTTGAAATATCAAACTGTAATCAGTTATTTTTTTGTTTATTTCCTAAATGTTTATTGTGTTTAAGGTTTGAACAAATTTGACCAATGGTGAATGGTCAATTGTGCAAAATCTTGTTTTATTCCGATGATTATTTGAGTTATTTACTTATGAATATTTGCATCTTGAACATATTCACATCTGGTCATCAAGTTGTGTTGTTAATTTACCAGGACACACGGTGTTCGCTTCTGCAGGATGTTGTTTTATTAAATACGCCACATCAGAAGAAGCTGACAGGGCAATACGTGCTTTACATAACCAATACACATTGCCAGGGGTCGGTTATGTCTTTTCACTTTTATGCAATTTTATATTAGAATTTTATAATATATAATATTTGTTCACGTGCAAGACACCACACTATTTTTCACAGGGAATGGGCCCTATCCAGGTTAGGTATGCTGATGGGGAACGGGAACGCTTAGGTAATTTATTTGTAACTCTATCTGTTTCATGTTGCTGTTATATGCTCTACTTATGATAATTGGTATTCTTATAAAAATCTTGATTGGAATTTTCTCTGATATTATTTTCTTCTGTGTTAGGTGCAGTGGAGTACAAGTTGTTTGTCGGGTCGTTAAATAGACAGGCAACTGAAAAAGAAGTTGAAGAGGTAAGTCCCATAACATATTAATTCGTACTTATATCTTTTTATTATTTGTTCTACCTTATATATAAGTGTATATATGCACATGTAATATGTATTAGGATCAAGATCATGTCTGAACTTCTAAATAGTTTAGAAACATTTAACAACCAACCAATCATTTTATTTATTTATTTTGTTTATTTAATATAATTTGAGGGTAGTTTTGTCATATAGTGTATGTAGTTTTATGATCACATATACGTAAATTGGTTATTACACATGTATAATTGTAGTTTGGGAATTACATATGTGTAAACTTGCGTATAATAAGTTGACAATACTACCCTTGAATAATATCAAATAAACAAAATAAATTAATTCAATGATTGGTTAGGGCTTCAGAAGTTCTCAATTATTTTACCGTTCCGAAGAAATCCAAACCCTATATGTATATATGTATACGTATATATGTAGCTATGCATGTATATAGAGAATAATGTAAGGAGATGTTTTGTCAGATTTTCTCGCCTTATGGTCGGGTTGAGGATGTCTACCTAATGCGAGACGAAATGAAGCAAAGTCGAGGTATGCTCTTGTTTCTTTAATATTTTGGTGTTGTTTTTCTAGATTGCATGTTATTTTATTTCTTTTTTATATGTTCTATTTTGTTCATAAATTTACTTAATATTTTTTTGCAGGATGTGGCTTTGTTAAGTATTCAAATAGAGAAGTGGCAATGGCTGCTATAAATGCTCTTAATGGAATACTCACAATGAGAGTAAGCAAAAATATTGTTCTTATATTCTGCTGCTGCTGCCGCCGCCGCCGCCGCTGCTGCGACGACGACGACGACGACTACTACCCCACTACCCCTACCCCTACCACTACCACTACCACTACCACTACCACTACTACCAGTTTGTATATTTTGTACCAGTTTGTATATTTTGTATATTAATCAGCTTTACCTTTTTTAGGGTTGTGAACAGCCGTTAATTGTTCGATTCGCTGACCCTAAGCGTCCTAGACCAGGAGAACCAAGGTTTTATTCATTGCTTTTGAAATAATATTTGTAACGATTTAACGATGTTAATTAAAGCTATTGTTTTTTGTTTTTTCTTATGTTTTTTGTTTTTCTTATTTTATGACAGAGGAAGTCCTGCTTCAGGTGGTCCTGGTTATGGCTCTCGCCTACCCTCACCCGGGTTGAGGTATTTTTTCTTTATGTTTATATAATAACTTCTCTTTTTTATTGATTGATTTATTATTAAACATTTTTTATGTTGACAAATGTATTTCAGACCTCCACAATTTGGCGACGCGATGCAGGTTCCCATTACTCAAAATACATGGCATCCCATGAATCAGCAGTCTTCAGCTCCTGTAAGCTCATTTTTTTATTAACCCACATTTTGTGATAATTGTCATATTTTTTAAAATGTTTGATAATATTTACAGAGCTTTAATCCTTCTTTACCACAACTATCATCCGGTGGCCAAAACGTATCTCCGTTAGATAAGTCGAACCAGTCACCACAACAATTCTCTTCAGCTATGCAGTCACAGGCTTTCTCACAGGCCCCGGTTTCTAGTAATGTAAGACCGTCAGGTCCTGGCCAACTACCGAGTTCTGGTGGTCAAACCTCGTTTAGTCAAGTGTTCCCGTCTCAGCCCATGGCTGGTTTTAATGGAATGTTGGCCCCGGCCCAGGCCCAGGCCCAGGCCCAAGCACAGCCTCAGGTTCAGGGCCAAGGTGTGGCCTCGTCAACAACACCACCAGCTCTTTCTAACAACATGTTTATAGCGATGAACCAGTATCAGGTGCCAGGTCCGCAGCAGCAGCAGCAGATGATGCACCAATCAGCTTCACCTTTGGCTCAAATGTTGTCTCAACAGAAACATACTTTACAAGCGAGTTATCAATCATCTCAGCAGGCGTTTTCTCAGCTTCAACAGCAGATGCAGCTTATGCAACCAGCGAATCCCGGTTTGACACCTCAGCAGAATCTTCAAGGTGCTAGATTGCAGTCCACATGGACTGGTGGTACTCCAAGTGTAAAACCTGTGACGGATTCGGTTCCAGCTGCTTTGGTTGCTCCAGCGATGCCGCCAGCTGGCGGTCCTGTGAAATGTAATTGGACTGAGCATACGTCTCCTGATGGATACAAGTACTATTACAACAGCACAACTGGCGAAAGCAAAGTAAATATTAAATATTGTTATTGTTATTACTTTCTTTCATTATCAGTTTTTCATTTTTGTTGTGTTGGTAAATATATTGTTCGGTCTGGTTCATACAGTGGGAGAAACCAGAGGAGTTGGCTTTGTTTGAACTACAACAGAAGCCTCAGGAACAACAACCGCAACAAAAGCAACAAGTTGCTTCAGTTCAGCAACCACATAGTCAAGCAACTATTCAAAATCTGCCAGGTCAGCAAACTCAGATTCCTCTACTCCAACCTCAAAGCCACCTTCAAACACAGATGCAAACACAAGGGCGACACCCTCAACAATTGCAGTCCAATGCTCAATCGGTACATTTTTATTAAAAAAACTTGCCCAAATGGTCTCTATGGTATGACCAAATCACAAGTTTGGTCCCCAAATTTTAAAAACTGCAAACTTAGTCCAAAAATTAATGAGAAGACTTGATGTACAAGTGTACAACCCTCTCACAAATGTTTAAACTTTAAACTAAGGTTGCAAATTTTAACTTTGGGGACCAGACTTGCGATATTGTCAAACAACCAGGACCATTTGCTCATTTTTCTCTTTATTAATAACTACCATCATACAATGGGTCCCACACTGATCATCTGTTTCTTAATCCAGTATCAGACTACCGGTGTTGCAGGCCATCAGAATATGCAGGGCTACGGCTATGCCCAAATGCCTGTGGCTGGCGGTTCTATGAATGATTCTGCACGATTCCATCCGGTATTAAACGCCACAGATTCTTTAATGTTGTCTGGTTACAAGTTTTTATTTTTTATTAGTTATGTTTTTATTGTCTTCGTTACAGGGGATGCAGGGTCCTCAAGATTGGATGTGGAAGAACAAAACAACAGGTTCAGTTTAATTACCTGATTTATATATGCGTAATAATATTAATTTATTTGTTACGCGACATAAAAACTGCATTCGGGCTTTACTATGCTTTTTTGTTATGACAGGTCCAGGGAGTTAGGTAAGAGTGTTTCACGGTAGGTTATTCATTTGGGCATAATCGATCTTGTAACATAAAACATTAGGGCTGTTATCCTAATCTTTTGATAGATTTTCATAGATTTGTAGCGATTTATAACAAATGTTGCCTGTAAGGTATCTCTCATTGATTCTCTTGAATTTTGACTGAAGTTTTGTGACCGTTCGACTTGAGGTGTTAGATTTATTATTGTTATTACTACTATCTGTTTGATGAGTGGTTGTGCTTATCGACAATGACGATAAATGCAATCCTATGTTGTACGTTATTCTTGGATGGTGATAATGATTTCCGGGAGTGTTTATTAATGGTTGTTTTGATCCGATAGTTGTTTTAACCTTTGAGGCGGGTTAAAAACGTGTTTGATTGGTGAAGGGTAATCTATATAAAACATTTGGTGTATGAATCACTCTTGTGTTTCCGTTTGTGTGCTTATCTTTTAATTTAGTGGAAAGAAGCATCTTTAGACCTATAAGGCTTACAAGGGATCAAAACTTTTGACATAGTTGTTTAATGGAGAATTAGGATAAGTATCTTGTGTCTCTATTTATTTGTATAAATTTATTAAAGCAACAAAAAAGAAAAAAAGGTGCAATCAAGTCAATTAAGGAAACACTACTAAGTTCTATTGACACACAATATGATAGTAGGTGACTAGGTGCAACCGTAGTTCGTATCATAAAGACGACCTGTTCATTTTTGAATAGCAACAATTTACGACTTTTTTGTAGAGAAAAATCTACGAAAATTCAGTATCAATGGATAATACGTTTCTTCACTTTATAAACACACCGTACCGGCTTTTCAGAACACGTGTATGACCTGACTCGTATATGAGTTGTATGACTCTTTACGACTACAAGTAGTATAGAGTCGTACGGCACTCATATAGACATTGTATTATTTGACGCCCACTTCAGCTTTTGAGGCACCCTTTCAATTTTGGAACCGGTTTGGGAAGTGGGAAATAATTGCACTCGGTTGCTCATGAGAAGCAGCTGATGATTTTCTTTTAAGTTGTTGCACAAGTGAATTTTATAATGGGGATTGATTAGACTTTAAAACTTTATGTTGTATAGCCCTAGTACTCATATGAGCTGGATATCGTATAAGAAAATTCAAATTTATCTCGTATGGCTCAGTACTACTCATCCACTTCGAAGTTGTACGGATCATGGAACCGGTTCCGGGTCGGGTACACCGGCTCGGGTACCAAGTACTATTGCCACACAATATGATAGTAGGTGACTAGGTGCAACCGTATGTAGTACGTATCATAAAGACGACTTGCTCGTTTTTGAATAGCAACAATTTACAACTTTGTAGAGAAGAATCTATGAAATTTCAGTATCAATGGATAATACGTTTCTTCACTTTATAAACACATGTATTTCGTACACAGATACCGTACTAGCTTTTCAGAACACATGTATGACCGGACTTGTATACGAGTTGTATGACTCTTTACGACTTAAAGTTTTATACAAGTAGTATAGAGTCATACGACACTCATATAGACATTGTATTATTTGACGCCCACTTCAGCTTCTGAGGCACCCTTTCAATTCTGGAACCGGTTTGGGAAGTAAGAAATAATTGCTCTCGGTTACTCATGAGAAGAAGCTGATGATTTTCTTTTAAGTTGTTCCACAAATGGGGGATTAATTAGAGTTTAAAATTTATGTTGTATAGCCCTAGTATACTCATACAGTCATATGAGCTGATCTCGTATAAGTAAATTCAAATTTATCTCGTATGGCTCAGTACTACTCATCCACTTCAAAGTTGTACGGATCTCGTATAGCCCCAAACTACTAGTATGGGGCGTAGTTGTATAGCCCATCTGATATAACGTGGTCAACGATCATCTGACAAAAAGCTGCCCCCCTATACAAGTTGTATAATCTATACGAATACGACTTGTATAGGAGGCGTTGGGCGTCCGAACAAGCAGGGCGTTCGAATAGACAAGGCCTATAATAAATTATATTGTATGTGATAAAATGTTTATAACTTGTAACCAAAACGTGTAATTTCTGTACATTCTAAAAATTTAAAATCTAAGCATTTCACATCAACCATTCATGCAAGTTAGTCCAATTCAAAAAAAAAAAAAAAACAACTGTAGTTAGTATGGTCCCGTGGAGAAAAAAAAGTAGGAACCCATCCATAGACAGGTTGGATTTTGCTTTATGCTACCTTTTGTTTGATTTTATACATAACTTATTAATCAGAAAACAAGATATCAATTTTCTTGTTTCTTCTTAATGGTTCTTGTTTCCTCTAATGGGTGTTAAATACGTCACGTTTGCATTCTTGGGTTAAACATCACATGAACCTAAAACTGTCATACACTTGAATTTGAACACGTCATGAGTTTTCGTGAATTGACATAGATATGATCCTTTAGTTGAAAATTTTTATTTTATTTTGTATTTTTATATTAACTCTAAAATCGCAAATTTTCAACTACAAGTGTATATAAAATAACTATGTTTAAAGTGTATATATATATATATATATATATATATATATATATATATATATATATATATAGAGAGAGAGAGAGAGAGAGAGAGAGAGAGAGAGAGAGAGAGAGGGCCGGCCCAACAGTGGTTGCAACCCAAGCAAGAGCTTTGGGCCACATGTTTTCTAAGGCCCCAAAATTTTAAAAAAAGTCAACATTGGGAGTTTAATTTTAGGCTGTAACACATGCTTAGCCCATGTAAATAGAAATAGTAGCAGTGTTCATCGGAAATGAATATATGTACTTTATTTTTGGGATGTGAATGAATAAGAATAAATTCAAATTATAATTCATCAACATCCATAATCATCGTTTCTATTTTAAAAGTTTGCTTTCATATTTACAGTAAATACTCATTTGTAGTTGTATATACCATAGATAGGCCTTAGCTCTTTTATTATTTTATATATAATAAACATATCTCCTAGTAAATAATAACTTTAATTTTCAAACTTTTGCACTTGCGTATGGAAACTGTTATTATGCGTTATGACGGATTGTATTTTGTATCAATTACAATCTGCTAAGAATTTTTAAACATTTAACAATCCAATTAATTTTTTTCTATTTACACACACACAAGTATCTAGGGTACCAAAAATATCATCATTTTACAAGTCAGAGTAATAACGAAACTAAGTAAAAAAAAGGCCCCAAATTTTCATTTAGCTTTAGGCCTCATAAAAGGTTGGACCGGTACTGTAGAGAGAGAGAGAGAGAGAGAGAGAGAGAGAAAGAGTAAGGTTATCTTATAACAATCCTTAACGCACAAAAACGTACGCGAATCACGCTCAAGGCAAAAACAAAACGCTCAAGCCAAAATACGAAAACACTCAAGAAAATCATAATACGCTCAAAACGGGTTTCGTGAAAAAAAGTAAAAAGTTGATCGATTAATGATTAAAATATGTTATTTTCAATGAATTAATGATTAATTGGGTATGTATTGATGATTCGGAGATGTTAGGATGTGATTTCATGAATCAATTTCGTGAATATAGGTATTTTTGTACGTTAAGGTACGTTAATGATTATTGTATAATATCCTTTATCTATATATATGATAAATATATAATGCTTATTTATCTTTTTATGTTTCAAACAAACAATATAAGTTTTCACATGATAGTATATATATTTTTCAAAGGAAATTAACGGGTTAACCCAAAAACATGACAAATTGACACGAACACGACTTGTTTAGTCAAATATGTTTGACCTGAACCCATTAAACTAAACTCGAAACTGTAAATTTTGTGTTATGCTCATATCGTGTCTTTGTGACAAACTAGTTCAGACCCCTAAAACACTATGTGTTAATACAATCGATTTAAAAAAAGGGTCAATTCAACGAAGGTAGAAAATTTATTATGAGCTACAAGTTTCGTATATGCACATTGTTGGAAACATGCATATTAATAATTAATCACAGCTGGAAAGCCTGTTTCAAGAACCAATAATATTTTTAGCATAAGATACTATATAATTTATTTTAAAATTTTAAATACTTTTGCATCTATTAAATTATTTCTAGGCCCAATCAACTTAAAAGTATAAGAATATCCGGTTGTTGCATGAAAAAAGAAAGTTATCAGAAGATTTGTGGTCTTTTCATGCTTTTCAACTTTTGATTTTGATGGCCAATCTTTTTTCATAGAAGATCTTGTTTCAAAAGAAAAGATGACTACTTTTAAACTCAATAAAACAAGAAATAATTTATATTCAATTGTTCTTATCTTAATATATTATTGTATCTAATAATTTACAATATAAGTTTAAAGAATAGAAATTTTATCTAACTATATATATAATTGTCTACCAAAAAATCCTAAGTGTCGCTCTCAGGTTGTCCTCCCATTCTTTAGAGCCATCAGATTGCTTGATTTATAAATGGAGGCTTCTCATGCATTTGACGCGAATTCGCGGGTTGGGTCTCACCAAACCCGGATAGTTTTTAAATGAGTTATAAAACTATTTCATAAGCAAACAATAATTTTCACGGGTCATGGGTCTCACCAAACCCGGATAACCCTTAAACGGGTTATAACATCACATTTATTTGTGAAATAACCCCTTAATTATCAAAGAATAATTTTCACGGGCTAAGTGTCTTACCAAACTCTAATAGCCCTCAAATGGGTTATAAGATTTCATTTATTGATAAACACTTTCATTATCAAACCCTAATTTAATTTATCTGCTTTACATGTTCTTCGTTGCTGGTCTATCATCTCCATTGTCTCTTAACTTTCAATACTACTCACCATCGTCAACTACATCAATGCCTCTTTTTTCATTAGACAAATATTTGTGTTCATGTTTGTACATTTAAAAAAATCAACATGCTCGTGTTCGTTTATGTTTGTTCGTTAAAAATCTAAAAAACTTAAACATCTCAACTGATAAAACCCAAACGGTCGAAAAAACCTAAACATCTCAACTGATAAAACCTAAACGTTAAAAAATATAATAACAAACTAATATATATGTATTAAATTAAAACAAAACTACGTTAAAAAAATAAAATAATCATCATATAATAGCAAAACGATTAAACAAAACTACGTTAAAAATCCTACGTTTCGCGATGTGGTCGCTCCCCCTTTTTTTGGAGTCATCAGATTTGCTTGATTTTTAAATGGAGGTTTCTCATGCATTTGACCCGAATTCACGGGTATGGGTCTTACCAAACCCAGATATTCCTTAAACGGGTTCTAACATTTCATTAAATTAAAAATTATTTTCACCAAAATTATTGATGTGAAAGTCCTATAAAATAGGATATAGTAAAAATTATGATATGATTTTTTTTTTAAAAAACTTGTTTATAGTGAACATTTCTGAAAACTTTTATTTATAAGAACAAAAATTGTGTCTCTCTCCATTAATTTGACATTTTGGGAATTTTCTCATTCAATTTTGTATACTAATTTTATAATCATACATTTTTTTGGGAAAATTCCAAAAATATACTATTAATGGAGAGATATTTTATTTTTGTCCTCATAAATCATAGTTTTCATAAATGGCCCAAATAAACACGTCTTTGACAACTTGTTTGGTCTCAACGCGTTTTTATGAGATGTTTATCCTAAACGCGTCTTTCACGACCTTTTTGGCCACCAAACACATCTTTCTCGACCTGTTAGCCGCCAACGTGTCTTTCACTATGTGTTTGACATATTTTGTTTTTTTAATATTACATTATTATAGCTAATTTTACTCATATTCACTTTTTATTTTATAACTTGTGTAATACATAAAGTTATATATAATTTCGAATATGCCGTTGAAACGTGTTTATTTTTATCTATATGTTGTCATAAATTTTACTCAAAACTGAGCGTGTAAAGCTTATATCGAAATGTTCAATAATGTTTAATAAAATTTGACTTTGCTCGTTTTTAAGTAAAATTTATACCAACACGTCGATCAAAACAAGCAAGTCTGGATGATATATTTGTAACTTTATAAACTTTAGAAATTAAAAATTATTAAAAAAAAATATCAGTAAAATTAATTATAATAATGTAATATTAAAAAAACAATTAAGAAACTAAACATGTCGTGAAAGACGCGTTGGAGGCTAACAGGTCGTGAAACACGTGTTTGTTGGCCAAACATGACGTGAAAGACGCGTCGAGACCAAACATGTCATGAAAGACGCTTTGAAACCATACATGTCATCAAAAATGTGTTTAAAGGGGATATTGCTCTAAACTTTAATTTATCAAGAAAAAATAAAATCTCTCCCTATTAATAAGAAATTTTAGAAATGTTCCTTTGTTTTAAATGGAAGTAAATGTGCATTAACTTCTCACATTAAAATCTTGTTTGTTTTGACACGTGACATGTAGAACCTTGTTAACATCCATTCATTGAAGCATATATTTCTAGGGTTGATGCTACACAGTGTCCAATTCCATTTTGGTATTAAGAAAAAAACGATACTTATTTCTCAATTTCCACACATTCATAATATTTCCTATCGCTTTATATTCTTATACTAGTTTGAGGCCCGTATATTACATAAGTAATTGTTGAAAATTTTAAACTTTGACTAATAAGTGAAATACAGTCAACAAATTAATCGTGTATTGTTAATAAAATTACAATTAAATTAAAATTACATAAATTACATAACTAAGATTACACAAATATGTTACAAATAGGTAAAAACTCCCTTTTACACTACATTTGTGATTGTATTAGCAGGTATACATTGTTTATCAAAAATAAAAAATTTTAGTCCATGTCTGGTTGTAACTCTTAATAAAGTAACATATAGCCTGCTTATAACTCTTGATATAGCTATATATAGTTGTCCGTGTAACAAAAAAGGTTCTCCAAGTACATACCAACTCTAGATAATGATAATATATATCCATGTTATTAATAAAAAAAATATTCATACACATAAAATATCATACCTTTTAATCAATTAATATGATGTCATTTGAGAACATCTAATCCTGTTTATAAAAAAACATGATTATCCCAAAAATCATAAACCTGAACTTTGATGATATAATTATCCTTAGAATCTTTATAATTTGAAATTGATTGAGCATGATAAATTTGTTTTAATTTATAGTCTGTGTATGACAAATTTTTAATTGACTTTATATTTTACAATTAAAAATTATATAATCAAGCAACATAAAACCCGAAATTTTAAACTTAACAAATTGATTTGTTTATTTCATATGAATATAATTGCCAGGAAAATGAAAAATACATACTAACATTAAAACCATGTTCAAATAATAGTGATTATTCCGAAATAATAGAATATTAGAAGATTTAAAGTTGCATAAAATGAATGTAGTGATTCTTATTTATAATCGTTGAAAGTAGGACTGCCACTTTTACCCGTAACATGAAACCCAACCCAAGAAAACCCATACTTGAACCCAAACTAACCTGAACCGAGAAACTCGAACCCAAGAAAATATTAACCCGAACCTAAACCGAAGTAATTCGGGTGGGTTCTTGGGTTCTAATTCTAGGTTTCGGGTCAACGCGAAAACTTTTAGTTTTAAAATCATATGTATTTTTAGGTATTAAAGGCTAAGCCTTAGCCGCTGACGTTATCAGAATTTAGTCCAAGTCGATTGTTCTCATTCCACATATTATGAATCGAATGTTTATTGTTTATTATTTTGAATATAAACCATAATAAACACTTTAATTAACACTTCAAAATTCACTAATCGTCTCTTGTCAATCCATATGGAGAATACTTATTATATGTAGTAATGGATTTAGTTGGAATAAACCTATAATTTTAATGTCATATATTGAAATGACTTATCTTACCATATATGAAAATTGGTTGAAAAAAATGTGAGGAGGGCTTTGGTATTGACAAGTGGCAAAAATGGTAGGCTTTTATTAGAATAGATAGATAATATTGAAATAAAAGCAATTACCTTTTTCTAACAGCTAACCAAAGCGAAAATTTTATAAACAAAACAATACAAAACGTTACAAGCAAGGTACTAGTAACGACCACAAAAACGTCTCCACCAAAAAGACAAAACACTTAACCCACCACCCATTACAACGTAAAATTAAAACTTCTCCATTTCTCCTAAGTTAGGCCCGCATTTTTCCCCGGTTCTTTACCCATAAGAAGCTTAGCGCTTTAATCTCACCGACCACGCTCCAAATGTTAATTGGTTTCCCCTCGTGCACAAGTGCATTCCTTGTCCGCCAGAGACACCAAACCGTTGTCAAACACACCGCATTAAAAGCTTTTGCTTTCCGTTTTGGTAGTTGATAAAACCGATGCAACTTCAACAAATATTTAACCGAAAATGAAAAAAATGGACTTATCTTACACCAAGACGATATGATACACCACGCCGACTGGGAAAATTGACACGAGACCACTAAATGTTCCGCCGACTCCAAATCCTCTTCACAAATCGGGCAAATGGCCGACGACACCATAACCCCTCTTTTAAACAACTCAACCATAACAGGGATACGTTCTATTTCCACTCTCCATGCGTGAATGACAACCTTTTTGGGACCCAATTATTCCATTACAAAACAAAGTTATCGTCCTTATTTCCAAGATCCTCGATCTCAGACTTCATACTTCTAACCGAGAACCCATTTCCTTTACCGAGACACCACATTAGTCGATCCGACCCCTCACTCAAAACAACTGGTTGGCAAGCTAATAAAAGACACCTAAATTCTTCCATCTCATCTAACCCTGCTGGTTGTCTACTCCATCCCCACTGGCCACATATTTCATCATCATACATTCGCAACCGATCCGAAACAAGACAACCCTTTCTTATCTCCAACGCAAAAAGCAGAGGGAACCTATAAAAAAGGAGTATCTACCCGCCAGTTGTCGTACCAAAACAAAGTATTCATCCCATCCTTTACCTCATTATTGGTCATTCTTTTCAAGTCAATTCCAAGAGCTAGAAGTTCCTTGTTTACGTTCACAAGATGTTTCCATGGACCCGGTATGGAAAACTTAGCCCGAATGAACGACCACGACCTCTCTGAGTGATGTCATATAATTTTCCTCCAAAGTGTATCCTTATCATTTTTAAACCTCCACTACCATTTCACGAGCATGGCAAGATTTGTTTATTTGAGCGACCCGAGTCCTAAACCCCCTTTACGAACCAACAACTACCCAATTTCAAGATACCCAATTTATTTTCGACTTTTCCTCCGAACCTCCCCGAAGAAAAAGTCTTCTAATTCTTTCAAGTTTTTCAATAACCCCCTCCGGAGATTTCTACAAAGAGAAGTAGTAAGTAGGGAGCGAATTAAGAACCAATCTTATTATCGTCACTTTGCCACCAATCGATAACTTTTTCGCTTTCCAAATTGATGATCGCTTTCTGAAAACTTCTACAATCGGGTCCCAAGAGGCAATCAGGTTCATATTACCGCCTACTTGTAACCCAAGGTGTGACATTCGTCAAATTCGGGTCTTGATTTGTAATCGTTTTATGTTCTTTTATCATGTAAACCAACCCGTTTTGTAAACCGAAACTTATGATATAATAAAAATGATGGTTTTTGTGTTACAATATTGTATTACTCTTGTTGGGTCTTGAAAACATCATTCTCGGTCCTTAAAACGCGTTAAAAACACTTAAAACCAACTCCGGGGGCCATTCTGTCATTTTTGAAAGTTCAAAAAATATTCCAACCATCACCCTATCGTGCTACATGATAGAGGAGACTACTGAGGTCGCGTGGCGCGACAGCCACCAGACCAGAAGCTGGAACATATGTTTTCTTGTTGGTTTTATTATCCAAAATACCGGTTTTTAACCAATAAACAACTTGATTAACCCATTTAATCACTCCCTAAAAATACAAGGCCCTCTCCCACCTTAATCCATGCTCATAATTCATTTCCTCATTCAAATTCAAATATCATTCAAGGTTATTTTCATGTTTTTGTTAAGTTTGACTTTCAAAGTCAAACTGACCAAGTTTTGTATTTTAATTAGTTTACTTAGTCTTAATTTATACTTGAAGCTTATGGCACAACATATATATATATATATATATATATATATATATATATATATATATATATATATATATATATATATATATATATATATATACACCCCTTGTTACCTTTGGTGGTTACTTCTCCGGTCTCGGTCGGTGAAGTTTCGGGCCTCGTAAGGCAAGGCTACATGGAGGACTTTCGTGGTCCTTGATATATACATATATATAACTTGTTTATACATATTAATCATGCTTAACTTCTTCTCATTTTAGTTTGTTCATCATATTGGTTATGGGTTTGAAAGACTAGCCTCGGTTTAACCGTAAATAGCTCTAAACCGTAAACCGAACTTGTTTACTAGTTTTGTTAAATAATTGTTTAAACATGCTTATTTGTTAAATAAATAATTGTTTAAACATGCTTATTCCCGCGAAATTCATTCAGTTTAGTGAGGTGGGGAATTCAAACTCGTTATCAAACCATGATCCTTGAGCCCAAATATCCTCTTTCTAATTCTTTTAGCCAACTTTTTAAACCTCGACACGTCCCGAATGGAGATTGAGCACGGTTCATGTTTTGGTTTCTCATAATCAAGGTGTAGTGGTGGAAAGACTGAATCACCAACCCTCATGGCTCTCCTCACAAGGCTCTTTCTTGATCCCCACATTTGGCTCGTTATACAAATAGATCTTCAAGAAACTTTAAATCACCAAGTGGGTCAAACTCTCCTTCATCCATCATGGTAAAATCGACAAAATTGTCACAAAACTCACCCCTAAATTGTCTTCCCATGAGGGAACATATTCCTCTGACTGCTTTTCCATCCCTGCATCTTCAAATTCGATAATCGTCTCACTAAGTTGCGATTGACTCATTAAACCAAGCCGAATTACATCTAAATCTTGTTGGGGTCGGAAATGGGGCATTTGGATTTGTATCATTGATGATGCGCAACCAATCAAACATTACCTCATCCGGATCTGGTATTTGCTCAATGAATTCACCTTATGAGGTTTCATAACCCAGAAGATTCCCCCTTAAATCAAACATCAAACGTAATTGGGGTTTCACTCGATTTTTCGCTTTGCAATCCCAAATCCTCTGTATCTCCATCTGCCAAATGGTGTAACGTTTTTGTTCTTTGACTCCATTCCCGTAAGCCTTCATTACTGCACACTTAAGCGGAAACAGATCACGGGCATCAGATATTAGTAGATGAAAATTAATTAAAACTAAAATTAAACTATTTAAAAGAAAACTAAAATAAACTATATTGATCTAAATATATCTACAAAACTATAAAAATCAAGTCCCCAAACTCAGGTCGTTCTCTAATCGCCTCAAACCGTGTCCCCGGCAACGGCGCCAAAAACTTGATGTGCAAAAAGCTATATATAAATATTAATAACTAATTCTCGCAATTCAACACTAAGTCTTAAATTTATAAAGCAAAAATCCTAACTAAGCTTCACACAAACGACAAGTGTACCAGTCGCGTAGCAGCACAGTCTAATGGAAGTCCGGATGTCGAGCACAAAGACACGTGAGAATGGCTCAGAAAATTAACCCTAATATAAGTCCCTCCTAAATAATATTTAACTGAGTTTATTATTTTTATTTTATTTTAATTAATTAAACTAACTTAACTTAACTTAACGAAACTAACTGGAAAACTTAACGGGGCTTTAACGAATATGGAGAAACGACTACCTAGGCAAGAATCCTATTGACAGTTCAACGGCTAACGGAATTAACTAATCACACGACACCTGGATCTTAAAATAATCAACTAAGGCTCATTAAAGTTCACTAGATCACCTCTCAGTCTCACCAACTAACCCTCACAAATCTAAGAAGATTGAATAAATGCACCGTGATAAAGATTACAAAGGTACCCTAATGACGCACCTCCTCTCGGATTCAACGACACATAACCCACTTAAAATTGGTACTAGCAATTATAGGGATAAATGGGTAACAATATCTAACTCGATCTAAGACACATATTTTCATGCAAAACTAAACCGGATAAGACCAAAACTCGCTCTTGCGCAATTCTAACCTAACCGAATAAAGATGCGAGACAAACCGACTCCCTATTACCTCTCGGTCGCAAGGAAGGTGAATCTATTGATTTTTAATAATTAAGCGCACTCAAGATTCCTATGGTCGCGCTAACCACAAATAGATCAAAAACACCAAGTCTATAACCTAACCGAATAACCCTAACCGAACGACACAAAATCAATCAATCAAGGCAATAAGGGGAATCACAAGCAATAATTATATAAAAATAATATTTTAACACATCAAAGATCAAACTAAATAAAGCTTTTCAATAATAATAATAATACGTCGTGTAATTTATAAAAACCAAATAAACCGTCAAGCAAAATCAATATTCATCAAAATCTACGTAGCTTGGGGGTTTAGCCAACAGTCATGCTAAAAAAGAAACCAAAATAAATAATGTCAAACCGATAAATCATGATGTGTGATGAGTAGATGTAAAACCCTTCTTGCTCTTTCTCTTTCTCTTTCTCTTTCTTGCGTTGCCCTCCGTTCCGTCCACCCAACAGCCGATTACTAACCCACCCTTTTTTAATTGTGAGCTGCCCCCATTTCTTTCCTGTTCCGATCTCTCCCACTAATCATACGTGCAGGGTTTTTTTATATATTTTAATCCAAGTCGGTCCAAATCCTTGTTCACATGGGCTCTAAATCTTAATTTGTGGCCCTCCTTTCTTTACTTGGAGACGTAATTTGATTTAAAAGAATGTGGTCTGCTGTACTTTGAATAAAAATCACCACATGAACTTGTATCTTTTATTTGGAAGTTTGAAATTCACAAGTGACCTACACCAAATATTATTATATCGTTAACAATCATTTAAATCAAATAAATGTATTAAATATTAAACTTAATCGTATATATTAAATCATATTTAGAAGTCTGTTTCTTTATTTTTATATAATTACCCCCAAAGAATGGTGAGACATATATTATGTTTAAAAATTTACTTGTCGTCTCAAACTTAATAAAAATACTTCTTTTTAGCTCATTCATTTCTCAACTCTTTAAAACCTACATATGAACCAATTTAGAATAGTATTCAATAAAAGTCTAGCTCAAAAGTACTTAAAAGTGTAGGAAATCATCATATTATTTATATATAATTTAGACCACATCACACCCCGGCATGTTTCACCGTATTTGGTCAGGGTGTGACAGATTGGTATCAGAGCCACAAGACTATAACATAGGTGGTTAGACGTAACAACCTAGTATAGTTTGCTTTAGGGTCCTTATAAGTGTGCTCATACGTGTTTACTTTACTTGATTGTTCATTGCACTTGTTTATTTATAAACTTATTTAAATCAACAAAGATCATAAATGTTCACATACACACACTTTCATAGTATGCTCAAGGTATCCTTACATTAAAACACAAAAAACATAGATTTTTATTGTGTTTTATGGATTACAAGCTTAACTTGGATTCCGTTGTTTAAAATCCCTTAAAGGTTGCATTTATATCGGGTTTGTAGCCATTATAGAAAGCGAGACACTATAAAACGACCATTTGACAAAAAGATTCAAGAATCGAAGGTGATTTACTTACCTAGGATGGTTGAATTGTAGTGGTCGTTTTCTAGGCCAACGAACCGTGTTATACGTGTCAATACTTTAAGTGGTCGTTCCGGTCGCCAATCAAATTTTTGGTGTTGAAAACACGAGAGTCACGTTGGTTCGTGGACAAGTGTTTTTAACATCTCGTTGTATCTCAGTTTTATTATGTGTTATTATTGTTATTTGAGTCGAAAACATGAAAAAGACGCGGTGGTACGTGCACATGTTTAGACTCCAATATGGTGTTTTATAAAAATTTTTAGTGTCAGAATATCAAATCATAGTGGTTCAAGTACGACTTTCCGACTCTACAAATCTCAAAATTTTCAAGCTTCAACCTCTCAAAAATCATTTACATTTTTGTTTTTGGATTGTTATTTATATACAAAGTTTTATATAATTCTTTTTTTTAACACTAACATCTCCTTCTCACTAACTCTAGAAATTCACAATCAAACTTAAACTTTTATTTTATTTGTATACACCCTCATATTCATTCTATTTACCTCATACTTATTTCATTTCTTTATAATTTTTAGCATGCCTCCGATAAGTCGCCACCCGCGCAAGAACTCCAACCGACGTATGGTTGCTTTTGTCGTCAAACAAATGGCCGCGGTGATTTCCGAACTTATAACCCAAATCCAAGCTACCCAACCCGTTGTTGCACCCGTTGAACCTAAACTTGCATCCTACTTGTATAAGCAATTCACAAGTGCTAACCCAACCGAGTTCCTTGGAACGAACTGTGCGACTACTTTGTTGCAATGGTTTGAATCGATGGAATGTGTGTTCCGATATAGCGAGTGCCCCAAGCGAAAAAGAAAAATTTCTCTTCGAGCATGTTTAAGAAAATGGCTCTTACATGGTGGGGTAGTGTCATGCACCTCCAAGGAACGGATACGACTATGGCTCTTCCATGGTTTGATCTCAAGGCACTCATGATGAAGAAGTTCTGTCCCAAACACGAGCTCCAAAAGCTCGAGGAGGAATTTTGGAACTTGAAGCAAGATAGTGGTGATAGTGCTGCCTACTCACTCCGTTTCCACGAGTTGAGCATTTTCGTTCCTCATTTGGTTACCCCGGTTGAACTTGAACTTGATAAATACATTGGGGATTTACCTATGCAAATCCGGGACTCAGTAATGAGTAGCAAACCCGCGAACCTTGAGGACGCTATTACCCTAGCTGGTGCGCTATCTGAGAACCATGTGAAAGCGGGTACCCTAACCCTCAAGAAGTCAAGTGGGAAAGCCAAAACCGAACCTGCACCACAAGCCAAAGTTGACCCATCACCTCAAGCCACTAACTACTCAAACTCTTCCTGCCACAACAACAAAAACAACAATAAGAAACCCAAGACCAACCACCGAAACTTTGCTGTTACCTAACCACAACCTTAACAACAAACCCAAGCTCCTCCATAAACCCGAAGACTCTATACCGGTACTTTTCTACTATGCAACAATTGTCAACGTCACCACCCGTCACACTTGCCTTGTCGCCATTGTACTCTTTGTAACCGTTTTGGTCATCTCAAGACCACATGCCGACCGCACAACAAACCCAACCTAACCAACCAAGAATCACTCCCCAAAATTCCCAAAACCGATATGCACCATACCCACAAAGCCAACCCCAATAACCCCGAGCATGCTTTAACTGTGGCGATCCTAACCATTTCCACAATAATTGCCCTCGCCTAGCCTTTGCTAACCAAGCCCAAACCATGACCGTACCCTACTACCAAAGCCAAGCCTACCAAGTCCAAACCTACCAACCCCAACTTCCCAAACTCAATGCACCACTCATCCAACCCGTGCAAGCCATCCAACCCATGCAAGCCATTCAAGCACCACATCCTCCTCCCCCGCAAGCACCTCAAGGAAACCATGGTAATCAAGGGAGAGCTTTCATGATGAATGCAAATCAAGCTCAAGTGGCTAACGAAGTTGTGAACGGTATGTTTTTGGTGAACCATCATTTGGCTTCTATTTTCTTTGATATCGGTGCCGATAGAAGTTTTATTTCTTTGAAATTTGAATCGAAACTTGCTGTGCCTCGAACCAAGCTTTCCCGACCGTTTTCTGTTGAAGTCGCTAATGGCAATTCCATTACCATTAATTCCATCGTCTGCGATTGTTCTTTCATTCTTTCCAAGCATAAATTCTCCATCGATCTCATCCCGGTGCAAATGGGAAGTTTTGATGTCATAGTAGGCACGGATTGGTTATCTTTGCACCGTGCCGAAGGCGTTTGCTTCGATAAATTCATTCGCATCCCGTTCGTCAACGGTAAAATTCTTAAAGTCTTCGGCAACACAATTTCTAGAAAGTTTGATCTCATGTCGTGCTCCCAATCGCAAAAATACTTATGCCAAAAGTATGTTCCGTTTCTAATTCTGTTGTTCGTGATTTCCTTGACGTCTTTCCCGATGTCACTGGTCTTCCACCCATTCGTCCGGTTGAATTTCTAATCGATCTTGTGCCCGACGCTATGCCTGTGGCCAAGGCACCTTATCGTTTAGCCCCGTCGGAAATGCAAGAATTGTCAAACCAAATCGAAGAACTTTCCGATAAAGGTTTCATTCGTCCTAGCTCTTCTCCTTGGGGCGCTTTCGTTCTTTTCGTGAAAAATAAGGATGGTTCGTTTCGTATGTGCATCGATTATCGAGAGCTTAACAAACTCACAATCAAAAATCGTTATCCTTTGCCACGAATCGACGACCTCTTCGACCAACTTCAAGGCGCAACGTGTTTCTCAAAAATTGATCTTCGATCAGGTTATCATCAGTTGCGTGTTCGCAAAGAAGACATTCCAAAAACCGCATTCCGTACTAGATATGGACATTTTGAATTTTTGATCATGCCCTTCGGGTTAACCAATGCACCTGCGGTGTTTATTGATCCCATGAACCGCGTTTGCAAGCCATTTCTTGATAAATTTGTCATTCTCTATTGATTACATTCTCATCTTTTCCAAAACCAAAGCTGTGACACTAGTCAATTTCAGGTTAACTCCGTTATCCAAACTCCGTCAATTCAAACTTAAGATCACTTGATCTATAACGCACATCTCATTACATTTAAACTAGGGTTTTAAATGATGCATGACAATCACTACACATGTAGTCTTTCGGGATTGCATCGAAATGCACACGAGTCGACTCAAACCATTGGTGAACAAACGACAAACATCAAAACAACAAATACGTGATAATTATGTGTTAACATATATGTTACTTGATATGTTATGTGTAATGCTAAACACAAGAAGCAAGAACTAATTGTTTACACTAGAAAATTAATAACTAAAAGTAGAGGGGCCATTGTGTAACATTTTATTATTATAATAATTAACAAAACCCTACACTCCCTCCCCCTCCGAAGAACCGATCGGCTCTCTCCCTCTCTTCTTGGCTGCCGTAAACACACACACACACACACACATACAAGGATTTTCAAGCACTTGTTGAAGAATTAAGGTGCTAATAGGTAATTAACTACTTCTCTATGCATTCTATGTGTTTAATTTTGATATTGAATGGGTTAATCAAAACCCTAAATTCTTGAAAGTGATGATTAAGATGAGTTAGGGTTTGGTTGTATGTTTGATGATGATTTGCTAGTGAATTGATAACTAGTTGTGTTATAATTGTTTGTTAATTACTTGTTCTTTGATTTTAAACTTTCAAGTAAAACCCTAACTATGTGTGAACGTAAAATTGATATGCATGGTTGGTAAATCTTGTGTCTAGAGTGGGATATGCATGGGTTATGGTTCATAGATTGTTGTTATGTAGAGTTTTGATGTAAACTGGTACTGGATAGATTGTATATTTGATGTTTAGACGACTGTAACTGGATGTTAATGTGATAATTGGTCGAAATTATTAACACTACAGTGTACTAGGTTGAGTCTAGTTTCTAAAGAGTCCAAATTTGTAATTTTTGGACGTGTAAAAGTTAACTTTTATTATTTTACAAAAACGTAGTGCAAGTCTGAATTGTGGGGTCTGCTGTTAGGCTGTTTTGAAATTATCATATCTCATAAACTACAAGATTAAATGGGTTATTTCCACTTCTGGAAGTTAAAATATTGAGTTAAGAATCTAACCCAATTGGTCTTGCATTAATTGAATTTACCATTTAACGGGAATAACAAATATTATTCTGTTGCGCACGATTTTGACTGTTGTGAGTTTACTGTAATGTTTTGGTGTTTGTGAGAAAACTATGTGGAATAAAAATACAATAAAAATAGTTCTAGAAACCTAACTCATGTGTGCTTTTGTGAAGATATTTGGTGAATTAATTGATATGTTATGATCGGTTGAATAGAGTAATATTTCAAGTAGAAATCTGTCTTGATAAAACTAGCTGCTGAACTATGTGAAAATACATGAAACATGTTTGTTAATAGATAATTGCCATGTTTTGACTAAATTGCCCTTGTGGGGGGATAATTTACTAGTAATGTACAATGTTAGTATTTGATGCTTAAGTAGTTGTATACACATGTAACGTGTCACCAATGTGTTTGTCGAGTCACACATAATTCACAAACGAAACACAAAACGTATCTCATGCATAGGTATTATGTGCCAAGTCTAGAGACTCAATAGTAGTTTAAATACTTAGAGAATCTCATTTTTGTTTTAGAGCACTAGTGAGGATTTTCTTTGACGCGCATCTCTCGGATTTGTTTTTTGAATTCTTCGCAAACAGTGAGTTTCACATTCCCCTTTTACTCTTTTAAACGCTTTTTACTTGGGGGAGATAACATACTACAAACACTTTAGATTTTGTTATTGGTTATATATCGCTTGTAAGGCTAAATGGCAAACAAACCAACTAAAGTCCTTCATAACATCGAACCGTTTAGTATTTGTATAATAGCGAGTCACTGTTGAGTAGTACTACTGGGTTTGACAAACCCCACCTAACTCTAAACTCGACTGTAGGTCGAGTGGGTGTAATCTTGGCTAACACATTACCATGGTCATGGTTGACATGGTGGCAAGGCATATGATAAACAGTCAGCTTCGGTGTCGAACACTTAGTAATACTTGTTTTACAGGCTAGCTACCTATTGATATAATTGACTTAACATTATCCGGTAACGCAAACGCAAACACTCAAACGTAAACGTTTTCCTTTATTTATATATGTGAACTCACCAACCCTGTGTTGACACTTTTAGTATGTTATTCTCAGGTAGCCGAGGCGGGGCGGTATAGGGACATGCATTTCATTGAACACTATCGTTTTGAAAACTTTCTTTTAAACTTTTATTAATTTGGTTTTAAGTCGTCCCGCGTGACGCAACACTTGGCTTATGATTTACGCTTCCGCATTCATTAAACTTTAATATTTGTGGTTTAAAAACTTTGAATATGATGTTTGATTATAACTAATGATTCCGATCATGTTAGTTCACACCATCTGACGGTAAAACTTCGTTAGTGGATTTTGAGGGTGTGATAAAAGCCGAACATGAGCATCATTTGCGTTCCATTCTCGAGCTCCTTAGAAACGAACGACTCTACGCCAAATTCTTCAAATGCGAATTTTGGCTAGAGGAAGTTCAATTTTTGGGACATATCGTAAACGACAAAGGTATTCATATTGATCCCACTAAAATTGAAGCCATCAAGGATTGGAAAACTCCAACGACACCCACGAAAATTCGATCATTCCTCGGTTTGGCCGGATATTATCGGCGTTTCATTCGAAATTTTTCCAAAATCTCATTGCCGCTTACCTCCCTCACTCACAAAGGAAAACCGTACGTTTGGGGTTCAAAACAATAGGAAGCCTTTCTTACTCTCAAGGACATGCTTTGAAATTCTCCCGTTCTAACTCTTCCCGATGGAAACGACGATTTTGTTGTATTTTGTGATGCATCTCATCAAGGTCTTGGGTGTGTTCTCATGCAATGAGGTCAAGTCATCGCTTACGCATCAAGGCAACTTAATGTCAACGAGAAGAATTACACGACTCATGATCTCGAACTTGGGTACCGTCGTTTTCGCTCTCAAAATCTGGAGACATTACCTTTACGGTACAAAATGTGTTTTGTTTACCGATCATAAAAGCCTTCAACATATTTTTGACCAAAAAGATCTCAACATGAGACAACGAATATGGGCCGAATTAATTAGTTATTATGATTGCGAGATTCACTACCATCCCAGTAAAGCGAATATGGTCATCGACGCCCTAAGTCGAAAGGTTAATGTTAAATACGTTCTGCTTCTAAGCGTTGTTGTTCAAACCGATCTTCGAATCCGTATCTTTCAAGCTCAGCGTACCTCCATTGAAGAAGGTAACATGTACAATGAAATGTCATGTGGAGCCGAACTTCAACTTGAAACCAAACCCGATGGTCTTTTGTACTTTCTCAATCGTTTGTGGGTTCCCAATCGCGATGATCTTCGTACTTGTATACTCGAAGAAGCTCACAATTCACGGTATTCCGTTCATCCCGGTGCGGATAAGATGTATTTCGATCTTCGTGCTACCTTTTGGTGGCCGAGTATGAAAAAGGACATAGTGTTGTTTGTATCTAAATGTATTACTTGCTCAAAAGTTAAAGACGAACGTCAAAGACCTTTTGGTCTACTTGAGCAACCACCGATTCCCGTATGGAAATGGAAAGACATTGCTATGGACTTTATCACTAACTACCCAACACCCAAAAAGGAAACGATCGTATTTGGGTGATCATTGATCGTTTAACCAAGTCTGCTCATTTCATTCCGATCCGCGAGAAGTATTATGTCGAGCAGCTTGCTCAAATCTATGTTCGGGAAATTGTGTGCCGACACGGTTTACCATTGTCTTTCATATCCGATCGCGATGCTCTTTTACTTCTCATTTTTGGCGATCTCTTCAAAAATCTTTGGGAACACGTCTCGATCTTAGCAACACTTATCATCCTCAAACAGACGGACAATCCGAGCATAGTATTCAAACACTCGAGGATATGCTACGAGCGTACGTTCTTGATTTCGGTGGGAATTGAGATTCTCACATTCCTTTCATTGAGTTCTCGTACAACAACAATTATCGTTCTAGCATCGAGATGGCTCCTTTCGAAGCTCTTTACGGTCGTAAATGTCGTTCCCCGATTAGTTGGAACGAAATCGGTGAATCTCAAATCACATGACTAGAAATGGTCTAAGAAGCCACCAAGGTTATCGATCAAATCCGTAAGAACCTCCTAGCCGCTAGAAGTCGTTAAAAGAATTACGCCAACAAACGGCGAAAACCGATCGAATTTAATGTTGACGATCTTGTCCTTCTAAAAGTATCTCCTTGGAAGGGGGTAGTCCTTTTTGGAAAGAAGGGTAAGCTAGCTCCTAGTTTCGTTGGTCCTTTTAAAATTCTTGAACGTGTTGGGAAGGTAGCTTATCGACTCGAACTACCGCAAGAACTTGCCGGTGTTCATCTGACGTTTCATGTTTCGTATCTTAATAAGTGCTTAGCCGAGGGTAATCTCCACATACCTCTCGATGAAGTAAATGTCGATGAGTCGATGATTATGGTTGAATGACCCATTGAGATCGTGGATCGCAACGAGAAGAAAACCAAGCGTAGTCGTATTCAGTTAGTCAAAGTTCGATCGGAATCACGGCGCGGCGCATAGTTCACTTGGGAACGAGAAGACACAATGAAGGAGAAGTATCCACACTTGTTTGCATCATCATCTTCGTCTTAATTTCATGACGAAATTTCTTAAAGTAGGGGATACTGTGACATTCGTCAATTTCGGGTCTCGATTTGTAATCATTTTATGTTCGTTTATCATGTAAACCGACCCATTTTGTAAACCGAAACTTATGATATAATCAAAATGATGGTTTTTGTGTTACAATATTGTTTACTCTTGTCGGGTCTTGAAAACATCCTTTTCGTCCTTAAAACGCGTTAAAAACTCTTAAAACCAACTCCAGGGGCCATTCTGTCATTTTTGAAAGTTCAAAAATATTCCAGCCATCACCCCATCGCGCTACGCAATGGGGGAGACTGCTGAGGTCGCGTGGCGCGACGGCCACCAAACCAGAAGCTGTTTTCTTGTTGGTTTTATCATCCAAAAATCCGGTTTTTAACCAATAAACTACTTGTTTAACACATTTAATCACTCCCTATAAATACAAGGCCCTCTTCCACCTTAATCCTTGCTCATAGTTCATTTCCTCACCCAAATTCAAAGATCAGTCAAGGTTATTTTCATGTTTTTGTTAAGTTTAACTTTCAAAGTCAAACTGACCAAGTTTTGTATTTTTATTAGTTTACTTAGTCTTAATTTATACGTGATGCTTATGGCACAACATATATATATATAATATACACACCTTTTTACCTTTGGTGGTTACTTCCCGGTCTCGGTCGGTGAAGTTTCGGGCCTCGTAAGGCAAGGCTACATGGAGGACTTTCGTGGTCCTTGATATATACATATTTATATAACTTGTTTATACATATTAATCATGCTTAACTTCTTCTCATTTTAGTTTGTACATCATATTTATGAAGTTCTATTGTTATGGGTTTGAAGAGACTAGCCTCGGTTTAACCGTAAATAGCTCTAAATCGTAAACCGAACTTGTTTACTAGTTTTGTTAAATAATTGTTTAAACATGCTTATTGTTAGATTTAAGTTTCTAAAATCATTAATATAAGTTCTATGGTTATGGGTTTGTAGAATCTTACCTCTGTCTTAACCCGAAATAAGATCCGAACCGAAAACCGAACTTTCGTTTAAAGACTTTATTGTTAACTTTTTGGTTGTAAAACTTACGTATCTTCATTTATAAATTATTATACAAGTCCTTTGATATTTGGGCATGTGGAAACCATCTATGAACTTATTGTGAGATGGAAACCGAACCAAACCAAACTAAACCAATTTTCACTCGCTTAAGACACACAAGTGTGTTATTAGCCATCAAGACTTGTATAAATCTTTAAAAATAATTTATAAACTGATTTTAATTATTTTATTAAGTACTTGGAAATGTTGGATCCAACTTGGTCTTATAACAAAGTTTGGATCGACAAAACCGAACACTTGCTTAACGAACGTTGTTAGTTCTAAAACAATAGAACTACAAACTTGGTTAAGTCTTATTAAATTTTATTGAGTTATCTCATAAAATTTTTATTTTGGAAAGTTGACTTTGGGTTTGACCAATTATCAAGACCCGAACCAACAACCCGAACACTCGTTAAAACCCGTTTTAGTATCTATATTATAAAGGGACTTGCATTCTTGCATTTTTACCCACCTTATTACTTAACATAGGTTGAGTAAATATTAAGGTTAGATACTTTAACCCGGTTTCGAGCAAACTTACATTTTTAAAAGGGCTAGTATTATAATTTCTTAAATAGTTACATTTTAAACCTTAAACTTTAATTGTTTACATTTCTTAACATTTGTTTTATCCTAAAGACCTTCAAGACAACCTTCCTAATTCAATACTTTCATTTAGGCTTTACTCGTTAAACCTCGTCGTTCCGGTTAATCTTCAAATCACCAATCTTTCAAGTTTATTACTTGAACGTGAGTACTTTCATACCCCGTTTTCCATCTTTCGTTTTGGGGGTGATATTGCATACTTATTCAAACTAAATGCTTTATACTTGAGTCTTAAACCACAAACTTTATTGTATACTTTACTTAAATAAATGCTCGGTTTGATGTTCTATGCTTACATGCGTATATGCTTATGTGTTTACCGCTTTTGGTTGGTTGATTCATAAATCCGTGAACTATCTGGTATTCTCTTATAGCACGGTGTCGTTAATGTATTCTTATTAACGATCTCATAGAAATTCGAATCTATTTGGTATTCTCTTATAGACGGTGTCACTAATGTATTCTTATTAGCGATCTCATTATCCAATTTGTTGCTATTATTTATCGTTTTGTATACAAGTTGTGGCATTTCTTATAATATACATATTGTTCAAAAACTATGAAATTTCTCCCCAACCTTTGTGTTGATAAACTTTATTTTATGAAATATTACAGGTTTGCATTTAGGTTGATCTCGAGAATTTGAAGGAAAATGTAATCAAGACCGTTAGGATTTTAGAAAAAATGAAAAATATATTATTTGCTACGTTTTGTTATGATTATTGTATGAACATGTTATGTGACATCTTATGATTTTCTGGAATTAAATGAGTTGATTAAATATTGTCGCTTTAATAGCGTCTTGAGTATTTGGGCAATCCGTTGCACCCCGGCATGTTCCGCCGCCTTTGGTTGGGGTGTGACACAAGGTATTTAAATGGAAAGGATGCCGTTAGACATCTCAACAATCCCGCCATAACCATCCGCTCCGGCCCATAAAGCTAGCAATTGGAAAGATTAATTCGTAGGCTCGACACTAAATAAAAGCATCGCAGTATACGCCTTAGGTTCACCACATTCTCTTTTTCCCAGTCTCCCGTAAACACAACATCATCTCCATACAAAAAATGAGACACCTTTGGACCACCAGACCCACACCTTAAACCTTTGTACAACCCAACCCTCTTCATAAAACCAGTAAGTGATTCCATCGCCAACATAAAAAGAAAAAGGTGAGAGTGGATCGCCCTGGCGAAGACCTCTCGAACAATCAAACTCCAGAGTCGGCGAGCCATTTACAAGCCCGACGCCCGACCCCCCTCAAGTATAGCGCTAATCCACCTCCTCCATTTACACGGAAAGTTCATATGTTCAAGAACCGCCAACAAAAAATCCCAATTTAATGAGTCATAAGCCTTTTCAATATCCACTTTAAAAATCATACCTGTTTTTTATGTTTTTTGTCCACGCCACCAGCTCATTTAGGATAAACGGACCCTCTATAATACTTTTGTTTACCAAGAATGCCATTTGTTCCACCGATATCAACTTTCCAATCACTTTAGTTAACCGAGTTGCTAGAACTTTAGAAATCACCTTATTTAGGCAGCTAATTAAACTAATCGGCCTGTAATCCCCCAAGTTTACTGGGTCTTTAACCTTAGGAATTAGAGCTAAGAACGAAGAAATAACCTCAAAAGATAACTGACCAACCTCGAAGAACTCTTCGAAGACCTTCATAAAGCCAACTTCTAAACACAGCCAACAACTTTTAATAAATTTAAAGTTGAAACCGTCCCGGCCAAGAAACCGATCCTGTCACACCCCGAACAAAGGCGGCGGGACATGCCGGGGTGCAACGGATTGCCCAAGAACACAAGACACTATTAAAGTGACAATATTTAAATAACTCATTCATTTCATTCAACCAACCAAATAACACAACATTGTTCATACAAATAACCGAATAAATAGTCAAATAAAAAAAATTGTTCATTTATATCTAATAACCTAAACGGTCACATGATAATAGTTCTTCAAGTCTCCAAATCAACCAAGTAGTAAACCTGTAACATTGCATAAAATAAACTTTGTCAACACGAATGTTGGTGAGCAATTTTCGTAGTTTTGAACAATAAGTATATAATAGATGAAATCCACAACTCGTATATGGGACAATAAATAATGGCAACAATTTAGATATGCAAATAGTAAATAATTGAGACACCTTTCTATATGGTAACAACCAAATATACTCGGATAATAGTTGCCCTATGCTACTAGCAATTGCTAAAATAGTTAGGGGAGCGTATGATCATACTTAATAGTTTCATAGAGACCAACCCACCTAAAGCAATAAACATATAGCATGTAATCACGTAAAGCATATAACACCAAATCAAGCATTTATTTAAGTAACATATACTAAAGAGTTTGTTGTCTGAGACACGAGTACAAATCATTTGAATTTGAATAAGTATGCAATGCCACCCCCAAAACGTAAGATGGAAAACGGGGGATGAAAAAGTACTCACGTTAACTAAGTAACTCGAAAGATTGATTCGTGAATAATCGGAGATTGGTTTAACGAGCAATACCTAGATTAAACGGTTCGTGAGTTAGTAGGTAACCTTGAAAGGGTTTAAAGTAAAATATATGACAAGTAAAGTAATAAATAACGTTTAGGATTTAAAATGTAAATATTTGAGAAATTAAAGAAATGCTTCTTGAAAAATAAGTTTACCCAAAACCGGGTCTCGATATTCTATTCATTAATATTACTCAACCTATGTTAAGTAATTATGTGGGTTATAATGCACTATTGCAAGACCCATTGTCATATAAATACCAAAACGAGGTTTTAAACAAGTATTCGGTTTGTTGGATTCGAGTCTTGATAATTAACAAAACTCAAAGTCAACTTTCCAAAGTGATAAATGTTATGAGATAACTCAATAAAAATAAAGGGATTTTCTAACATGTGCCCTAAGGGAACATGTAAGAAACATTAATTATGGGAATATTCTTGTTAAAACTAAAATTTTATATTAATTACATTCATCTTTTAGTAACTATCATATTTAAATTTATATTTTATTCTTCTAAAGATTATCTCCATTGATGACTATTAAATAAAAATTTTCTAATTCCTTATAAAATTACTATTTCATCTCCCACCATTTTTGTACTCATTTATATGTAAAGAATATTCAAATATGAAAGTGACTTTTGAAATTCCTATAACACCTCCAAGTGTTGAACCCCCCAATTGCATTCGTTATAGGATCATTATTTTCTGTAAAAGATGATGTAATATCCAAAGTTCCTTCTTGGTGCAATTGAGAGACATATTGAATTGAGCCTCTTCTCGTCTCCATCTTGATAGCCAATAACTAAAAGAAATTTCAAAACAACCCGTATGGAGAAGAACACTCAAAACATGACGACAGTATCCCGGAAAATTCAAAGTTTCGCAAGTGCTATCAGCCATCTTACCATCCCAAATAACCTTATGCCATCGATCCACTTTGTAATGCTTGACAACAAACTTGTGTCATTTTCTTTGCAAGCCGAATATTGAATCGCTATGGCAAGCTGATCTTGAGTTGGTTCAACACTTGGAGACGTTATAGGAATTTCAAAAGTTACATTCATATTTTAATATTCTTTACAAAAAAATGGTGGGAGATGAAATAGTAATTTTAGAGGGAATTATTTTTTTTATTTAGTAGTAATCAATAGAGGTAAGATTTATGAGGAGAAAATATAATGTTAAATATGGTAGTTATTAATGTAATTAATATAAATGTATAGTTTTAACTAGAATATTACCATAACTAATATTTCTTACATGTTCCCTAAGGGCACATGTTAGAAAATCCCAAAAATAAAAAAAGACTTAACCAAGTATATAGTTCTATTGTGAAAAACCTTAACGTACGTTAAGCAAGTATTTGGATTTTTACCGGTCCAAACTTATTATAAGATCAAGTTGGATTCCGATATACCAAGTATGTTGAGAAAACAATTAAAATTAGTTTAAAATATAATTTCAAAGAAGAATAGGAGTTTCGGTGGCCCAAAACACACTTGTGTGTGTTAAGCGAGTGAACTCGGTTTAGTTCGGCTTTGGTTCGGTCCTTGACTCGGAATAAGAACGAGGATGGTTACCACATACCCAAATACCATAGAACTATAAAAATGATTTTGGAAGTTTTAATATTCAAATCTTACATATAACATGTTTATTTAACTACTTAAACAAAACTTGTAAACAAGAGTTCGGCTTCAGTTCGGTTCTCAACTCGGGATAAAACCGAATCTAGTGACCACATACCCAATACCATGAAACTCATTTAACATGAATTAGAAACTAAACTACTTATAATTTAAACAAGACTAGTAAGCATTAAAAGAAATATAGTATAATCAAGGACTATAATGAGTCCTCCATGTAGCCTTGCCTTGTAGCGTATCACCTCAACCGACCATGGCCGGAGAAGGTGAAAGCCGAAGGAAAACAAAGGGTGAATACTATATATATGTTGTACAACAAGCTTCAATTACTATGCAACAAATTAAAATTAAAGAGTGGTTCTTGTTTGACTTCAAAGAGTTAAACTAGTAAGAACCTTAAAGAGATGAAGTTATGATCTTTGTTAGAGGGAGAAAGAAGTGAATGAGCAAGTTGTAATGAAGGAGATGAGCTTGTTTATATAGGGTAATGGTCCAAAGCTTATTTCTATGTTTTATTTCCAAGCCTGCATGTGTTTTTAATTGGTTAAACAAGTCTAACAATGCAAACAAACAATAAAAATCGTCAAAGTTGCTGCAGACACCAGGGGGCGCCACGCGATCAGGCCACCACCCTTGGCCGCGCGACGCGGCGTGGTCAGGGGGTGGGGTGGTCTGGTCCAGTTTGTTTCGCGAGTCGTTTCGGGCCGTTTTCGATGTATTTTAAGCGTTTTAAAAGCCGTAAAAGGTGTTTTCGAAATTCGACAAGTGTGAGATGATTACACTTGTCAGACTTCTATTAGTTTAAAGATTTCACTAGATCTTGTCGGCTCAGTCCAAATTTAATGAGCTATTTTGGGAATGTGTAGAGATTTTGGGCTTTCTCATTTTCTCTCACCTTAAAATGGCTATTCAGAGAATTTTTCCTTAATTTTTTATTTGTTAGAAAATGAGTGCGTTAAATGATGTTGAGCTTAAGTGTCTTTTTTTTCTTTGCTAGTAATCTCACATTGACATGCTAGATTGTTTATAATGATTATCGTGTACTTGAATTTGATAGTTAAGGAGCTAAACCGTTAATTAGTATATAATGTGCTTATTTGTTTAATTGTGTAAGATGAGTTTAGCTGTTTTATATCTGTTTGTTATTTGATAGAATTATATATTAATCATTTTAAAACTTTCTCTTCAGAGACCGTGTTGATATTTTATGTGGTCCGTTTCAAAATTTTATAGCAGCCGATATTAAATCTTTTTTGGGATGTCATAATTATACCACATGTATTATAATAAAACATAATTTAATCATAAGGTGCGACTGTACCATGCCCACTAAATAACCCTAGGTCACTCAAGACATTTCTAAAATTGATGAACGTTCTTGTGGAATGCATATCAACTCCATGTTGAGGAAAGTGAATACTTTTGTAGTGCTTTAGGCACCAAAAGCTGAGGGTCCATGAACTTGATTTGCTTGCTTTATTCTAATAATTATAACCTAAGTGTTATTGACATTAAACACAGACAAAAGAGTAGTGATTCGTTAATTGATATTGGGTTGGAGAGTCTATTATTAAATACATTTTTACTACCATCATTATATTCCGTTATCTATAATTTGGGCATCCGGTTTTTAAGTATTTTCTTTACACAACTTTGTTTCCTCGTAAACGTGAGACATCTTTTTGTAGAATATATTTATGGCATAAATTTGTATTTTTATTTTATTTAAATGTAGTGTTTAATTACACTGATACAGAGTGTAGTGTTAATGGTTGTGGATCAGGGCCGGTTACAAGGGAGGACCAGGTGGTCGACGGACCCGGCCCGACACCCTAATAGGCCCAGATTTTTTTAAAAAAAAATTTATATATAAAGTTTTATGAAAAAAATATGTATACATAATATTTAAACTTAATTTTATAGTCATTAGTTTAGTTTAGTAGCAAAGAGAATGACTTTCAACCAAAAGGGAAATAATGTTTTGTAAAACACCAAATCATAAGGCCCAAAAAATTAAGGAATATTGTATTTTAATAATCCCTATTGAATGGAATTTGCCGATAATAATCCCTATTCATTTTATCGCCACTGGCGGTCCCAAATTCAAAAAAGTTGGCCCTCAATGGTCCCCCGTTAAATATGACTTAACGACGTTATAGTTTTTTCTGAATTTCAAACCAATGTTTTAGGGCTTTTGATCGTTAGGAGGATACGAGTCGATTGGTGTAAAACTTAGTTCGAAACAGTGCTTCAAAATGACGAATCAATGCTTCAATTCGGGTGTTTAAACTTACAATTAACCAAAATCAAGTTGTTTAGATTATTGTTTGGAGCTAAGTTTTATATCATTCGACTCGTATCTTCCTTCCGATTAATAGCCCTAAAAAGTTAGTTTAAAATTCGGAAAAAAGTATAACGTCGTTAAGTCATTTTTAACGGGGAACCATTGGGGACCAACTTTTTTGAATTTAGGACCGCCAGTGGCGATAAAATGAATAGGGATTATTATCGGCCAATACCATTTAATATGGATTATTAAAATCCAATATTCCAAAAATTAATGCTCATTTAAAAATCAAATTGTTTAAAACCAACAAGACACCAATTTTATTAAGGCTCAAAAAAATTTAATCTTCGGCTCCAAATTTTTTAACCGTTCTCAGAGCCGGGCCTGTTGTGGATGTGCCGGTTCATTACTTCTATTTTGATTTTAGCCCCTTAGCTAGTTAGTTTCCAGGTCATGCAATATTGGGAGCTAGAAAATGATGAATATGTTGTGGAACTTTTCACATGTCTTTTTCCTATTTAGAAAACATTACTTGTAAGATCGTGCAAGATTCAAGACAATATGTTTAAAGTAGAAGATACATATCCATACAAGACACAATTCATAGTGGTTTGGATAGATGTCAACTAATCCATCTTATGTCCACCATTTTGTCTTTTACCATGAGCTTATCTGCAATTAAATCTCTCTAGATCAAGCGGAGATGATCACATTTGCAACTTCTCACAAATATTGTTGTGATCATTTCTTTTCGTTTTACCAAAATGATTGTAAACTAATCCCGTCTCGCTAGTCTTAGATAGTGATCAACACTTCATCTTCTCATTAATACCAATAGCATTGGCGGATCCAGCATACAAACGGGTGGTTCCCCGGAACCACCCGAGTTTCGAAATAATAGTGTACGGATATATAGAAGACGCGTAGGAACCACCTTATAAATTAAGAGGGAACCACCTAAAAAAAATTCCTGGATCCGCCAGTGAGTCCAATAGTGATAATCTTTTACGAATCTCAAAGTATTGATAGGGTGATCACTAGCCACTCATACATTAAAGCTAGTATTGAAAGAAATTTTTACATGAAATACATTAAACACTTCACCCTTTTAATCCATGATCTCTCTCACTACAAGAAAACTTCACTTTCCTACAAAAGCTTGCAACAAATTTCTTACCACCTATAATTCCAACAACTTTTAGATAAATTTTCAAAAAAAAAACTAGGCTTGATTTTGTTACAATGTAGCAACTAAATAACAACAGTATGATTTTATGTTGGAAAATCGTTGCAAACTTTAAAACAAAGTTCCAACAAAAACTACATTTATCAATTATGTTTATTGTATTTGTTGGAAAAGTGTAAGAAAACATTACAAGGCTAATTATTTGTGCTCTCTGTATTATAACAATTAATAATAAAAGAAAAAAATGAATGTTATTTATTATTTTGTATGATCATTGTTGGAATATTCTAACAATGTTCCAACAAACTATACATTAATCAATTTTGTACATCAGTTTTGTTGGAAAACTGTTAGAAAACATTATAAATATAATTATATGTTATTTCTATAGTATTAAATATATAAAAAAGCTATAAATTAACAATATTAATTATTCCGTAGAAAAGTTGTTTGAACGTTTTCAACAATTTTCCAACAAAAAAAATATTTATTAAGTATATATGTTATTTTCAATGGAAAACTATTGATAAAAAATATATACAAATATTTTATATAAATTAGTTATAATATTATATCATACTTAAAAATCGAGAATACCGACTAAGACATTTATGATGTGTTATTGATATAATGTGACTTATTACAATCTTATTACAATTTTATCTCACTATTATAAATATGACATAATATTGAACATAATGGCTTAATAAGAATTATCAATACTCGATATGACATGTATATTGATGAGCTATTACCAGCTACAACATAATGTGACCTGGCACAAACTTATATAACTCTTTAAGACGTAATCGTTATAATATATTTGACTCGCTATAACCTTATGTAGTCTTTTAATACATAACATAGACCGAATATGATCCTTTAAGATTTCTATAAGGTGGTGTTGTCCGTTATAATATAATGTGACTCAGTACTACCTTATATAACCCTTTAATACCAAATATGACTTAATAAAGGTCATAATGGGATGTTAAATGCCATCATGCCAATAAGGTTCATTTATCATGTGTATAACGTGCTATTTTCCGTCATCATATAATGTGGCTCACTGCAACTTTATATAGTGGTGTTTAAGATCAAATATGACATAATAAAAGTCATAATGGATCATTAAGAGCTACTGAGACAAATATAAAATTATGAAAACTATAATTGGCCATTAAGATTATAAAGTCGCTATGTAATCCTCTGAGACCTAATATAACATTATAAAGGCCATAACTAGACATTAAGAGTTGTCATGGCTCGAAGCTCGCTCGATAAAAACTCGAATAAAACTAGCTAAAATAACTTAATTTGAAACAACTTAAGCTGAGTTATAACATTTTCTAGCTGAGCCAAACTCGACCCTAGCTCGGCTCGAGTCACGTTTTGGCTTGCTGGCTCGATCTTAGGATCGTTTAACTTTAAAATCAAGCTTGAGCCTATTTATGCTGTCTCTTTTAGTTTCGACCTTGAGCTCAAAACCACCATGGCTCGACTCGAGCTTAACTCATGAACCCTACAAATAACGCATGTATGATACCTTATTTTCTCTTATAATAACCTTGTCAAGATCTAACATGACATAATAAAGGCACTGTCTTATACTATTTGAAGCAAACAAAAAAAATGTTACTTTCTATATATGTTAACATGAAACATAAGAGCTATGAATGAACCATGTTTGAGTTTGGATTGTAATTGAGCCGAGCTAGGCTGAGCTCAATCTCAAGCTCGAACTGATGCATATAATTAGTTTTGACTAATGAGTGATACACATGTATGTGTTTGTTTGTGAAGTGAATTAGAGATGTTTTCCATTAGAAAAATTAGGGGAAAAATGGGTTGTACTTAGTAGACCAGATAACGTTAAATTTCCTTAATCAAAAGTTACATGTATAATCATATTTGTAAGTCTTTATTTAATTTATTTGATTTTTAAACAAGGTGAGGTGATAGCAGGTATACATGTGGATTTATGATTTTGTAATTCATGTTTATTTACATGGTGTTGGTGCATTTTGTGACCGTTGCTATGCAATTTTGACCAGCAGAGACGAAGTGGTGAAGTTAGAACAACTTCACCATAGGCGAAGTTGGAACAACTTCACCATAGGCGAAGTTAGAACAACTTCGCCTACAGGCCCAAGCCCAAGCCCGCGAAGTTGGTTATCTATATATATGTGTGTCTTGTTTAGGGTTTGGCATCTAGATAGTTAGAGTATTTTGTCCAGTTAAATTGTTTAGAGAGAGTAAGAGATAGAGTGTCGTGTGGGCAGACCCGAGGTAGAGCTCACCTCGGGTCGGCCGTGTTTTTATTTATGTTCGATATGTAACGTGTTATGGTTATTATATAAAGGATCTGCAGATTCGTTTTATCCCATTCGTGTATTTGTTTGTGTTTAATCGTGTTCTTTGTTTCCAACACCATAAACGAGTCTAGGAGGATTCCGCACTCCTAGACCTCGTGCGGATCTCGTATCGATCAGCGACGCCCCGGGGGGACTTACAAGTGGTATCAGAGCCTTGGGCTCTTATGCTATGGTTCGAGATCTGCGTTTTGGTGTTTTCAGGCCGTTTCTGATATGTTTTTGGCCGAACAGACGTCGTCGGCGAAGTTATGGGGTTCAGGCGAAGTTGTCGCTAAAATTTTAGGGTTTTGGCGAGGTTGACTTTTTGGCGAAGTTGACTTTTTTGGCGAAGTTGACTTTTGGCGAAGTTGACTTTTTTGGCGAAGTTAAAAAAAAAAATTTGTTTGGAGTTTTCATCTGAATGGACAGGTTTACACGATTATTGTGAGACCGAAAATGTTGTTCCGACAAAGAGTGAAAATTGGTATCTCTTGATCTTACGTGTGAACAAATACGGGTCAACTATGGCTATGTAGTTGAAGTTGCGAATGGGATATTGTTTGAAACTGGATATTGACACATATTTGGGGTGTTTTTGGGCCAAGAAATAAGTGTTGTTCGAGGTTGACCAACTGAAGAAAGTTAAATTTTGTATGGGTTTTCGTCATTACTGGATTACAGTCAGAGCATGTTATTTATGTTATTTTCAAGGCGTTCGAGAATTGGATCCTGAAAACGTGGGATACGAGCATCCGGGATGCTTATTTATTAAGGTAAAAATTTTGGAACAAGTTGGATTTAATCGGGAATTAAAATGTTTAAGTTCTTGATCGTTATCCCTGGTGATTGAAGATGCTTCGGATTTATTAATGGTCATGTGTGTTAGATTCTGTCAAGGTGGTTTTGTGATGAAACTGATCACTTAATGTTGAGTAGTTGAATATTGAACCTTATCTTACTATGCAATTCCGACTAGTTGGGTGAAGTTGTGGCGGGAGCACAACTTCACGTGTTGGTGAAGTTAGAAGAACTTCACGTGTTGGTGAAGTTAGGAACAACTTCACGTGTTGGTGAAGTTAGGAACAACTTCACGTGTTGGTTGAGATGATCGATTAGGCACGGGGATGCAGGTCAAAGATCTCGATTGATATTGTTCGGAGGAGCTTACACTGAAGGGGAGATATGATATGGAAGACGCCGGGTGATTGGTAGATTTGTGGAGCTACAAAACAGTTTCAGACACGGCTGGTTGAAGACAGGATGGATTTTGCATGTATATGTGAAGTTCAAGTTTGAAGATCACAGTGCAATTGAGTCCTACCAGAAGAAGAAAACAGAAGATCATCAGTTAATGTTGGTGCATGTTTGTAACAGATGATCTTTTGTGTTTGTTAGAATTGAGAGCAACGGTCAAAGGGGAATCTGTTGGTGCATTTTGTGACCGTTGCTATGCAATTCTGACCAGCGGAGACGAAGTGGTGAAGTTAGAACAACTTCGCCTATAGGCCCAAGCCCAAGCCCGCGAAGTTGGTTATCTATATATGTGTGTGTCTTGTTTCGGGTTTGGCATCTAGATAGTTAGAGTATTTTGTGTTCAGTTAAATTGTTTAGAGAGTGTAAGAGAGAGAGTGTCGTGTGGGCAGACCCGAGGTAGAGCTCACCTCGGGTCGGCCGTGTTTTTGTTTATGTTCGATATGTAACGTGTCATGGTTATTATATAAAAGATCTGCAGATTCGTTTTATCCCATTCGTGTATTTGTTTGTGCTTAATCGTGTTCTTCGTTTCCAACAACATAAATGAGTCTAGGAGGATTCCGCACTCCTAGACCTCGTGCGGATCTCGTATCGATCAGCGACGCCCCGGAGGGACTTACACATGGAAGCTGCTTTGTAATTTCTTCAATAGTATTAGTAAAGCATTAAATCGTTAGTTAATGTATGTGTGTTTATATACTGTTAAGTTGTAACACTTTTAAATTTTTAGTTATAGGGAATTTTAGATAAAAATGTTGTTAAAAAGGGATGTATACACTTTTAGTTAATGTTTGTGTGTTTATATGGTATGTACACATTATATTATTAGGATTATTAATCTTATAACTTATTTGATCGTTTTTGTTTTATTAAATGTAGGGTGTATACATAATGTCTAGTAATAAAAATGGGCGTTCTCGTACTCGTGGTGGACGTGCACATTAAGGGGTTAACACTCGTCGTGATGGAACATTCCACGAAACTGGGTCTCGTAGTGGTGCTAACACTGTTACACATACTCCTACTTCAGTGAGACGTGACATTCTTTGCGGTGGGGGATCCCATGAGTTAAGTCCTCTTAGTAGTGCTGGACCGACTCCTAATTCGGGGAGATGCAATATGCCTCAAGTTAGGAGATCTCGTGAGCCCAACCCTCCTATAAGTTCTGATTTTTCAAGAAAGAGGTATTTTTGTGGGAGACACGTCATCGTTCGTGGTGGTGGGTGTAGGTTCCCGGCCGGATCTACACAGGAGTATCTCGTAACACGAGGGTGCGGAATCCCCACGTAATACGATACGAGCGTAAGATAGATAATACGTTGAACCGATAAACAAACACACGTCACAATACTAATAAACACAATTGTATTGCAACACTTCAACACGTGATATCAATAATCACCAATACACGTTCGGAAAAAAAAACTTTTCAAGATAAGCCGAAGTGAGGTTTAAATAGACCTCGACAACTTCGCCTAACATACTAGGCGAAGTTGTCATAACTTCGCTTATTTTCAAGTTCGCCTACATCCCAGGCGAACTTGTGGAAAACAATATTCAATACCAAAACAAACAATCTAACACGATTACAGACACATACAAAACACGAGATACTGAACTACTGACATTATGCACCAACAATGGGCGTGCTATCAGTATTATCCGTACAGGTGAGGGTGATGTATTGCCTGATACAGATGGATTGTTGCGACATACGTTGGTTGGTGAGGTTGATAACGGTGAGGACGGTGATGACGGTGATCCCTCGGTGCGCGAATCAGTGGAGCCTCGTGACATATCTAACAGAAAATGGATAGCACGTGTTGGTAAAAAGTATGTTTCTAATTTAATCATTTTAGTTTATGATATGTATTCATGTTATAGATATACGTATTTTGTTATTTTAATATTGTAGGTTTGGGGATGGTGAGGTCCACAAGAGTGTCAAACCGCTACTAGAACGATATTTTGTGGACCTTGGGTTACATTCAGAATGGTTTCAAAAGATGTATTGGATCGTATGTTTGGTTGCTTTAGGGTAATAAATTAGTTAACAATTTATATATCTTGTGATAGTTTGTTTTTAGTTATGTGTTTTAACTTTACTTTTTTACTTTACAGACCCTATGGAGATGGGATTCACAAGATGATGAAAGCATATATGAAGGGTTCATTAACGTGTTAAAGGGTCGTTCTAGATTAATCATGGGTGATTGGAGAATACAATCAAAAGAAAAGGCCAAGACTAATGGTCATGACATTGAGGATGATGAAGAGAATTTTGGGATAACTTGCAAATATCCACCCGATATTGTCCCTCTTGACACATGGGAAGAAATGTGTAAGGTGAGCGAGTTAATGCATTATTGTTTTATTGTTTATTTTGTGTGTTTAATATAAGAGCATAATAAAGTCACATGTAAAATTATAGGTCAAAGTTACATAATAAATAATATTACAGGAATAATTGTCACACCCCAAAATCCACTAACGGAGTTTTACCGTCAGAGGGTGTGAACTAACAGGATCGGAATCATTAGTTATAATCAAACATCATATTCAAAGTTTTTAAACCACAAATATTAAAGTTTAATGAATGCGGAAGCATAAATCATAAGCCAAGTGTTGCGTCACGCAGGACGACTTAAAACCAAATTAATAAAAGTTTAAAATCAAGTTTTCAAAATGATAGTGTTCAATGAAATGCATGTCCCTATACCGCGCGCCCGCCTCGGCTACCTGAGAATAACATACTAAAAGTGTCAACACAGGGTTGGTGAGTTCACATATATAAATAAAGGAAAACGTTTACGTTTGAGTGTTTGCGTTTGCGTTACCGGATAATGTTAAGTCAATTATATCAATAGGTAGCTAGCCTGTAAAACAAGTATTACTAAGTGTTCGACACCGAAGCTGACTGTTTATCATATGCCTTGCCACCATGTCAACCACGACCATGGTAATGTGTTAGCCAAGATTACACCCACTCGACCTACAGTCGAGTTTAGAGTTGGGTGGGGTTTGTCAAACCCAGTAGTACTACTCAACAGTGACTCGCTATTATACAAATACTAAACGGTTCGATGTTATGAAGGACTTTAGTTGGTTTGTTTGCCACTTAGCCTTACAAGCGATATATAACCAATAACAAAATCTAAAGTGTTTGGAGTATGTTATCTCCCCCCAAGTAAAAAGCGTTTAAAAGAGTAAAAGGGGAACGTGAAACTCACTGTTTGCGAAGAATTCAAAAACAAATCCGAGAGATGCGTGTCAAAGAAAATCCTCACTAGTGCTCTAAAACAAAAATGAGATTCTCTAAGTATTTAAACTACTATTGAGTCTCTAGACTCGGCACATAATACCTATGCATGAAATACGTTTCGTGTTTCGTTTGTGAATTATGTGTGACTCGACAAACACTTTGGTGACACGTTACATGTGTATACAACTACTTAAGCATCAAATACTAACATTGCACATTACTAGTAAATTATCTCCCCACAAGGGCAATTTAGTCAAAACATGGCAATTATCTATTAACAAAAACGTTTCATGTATTTTCACAAAGTTCAGCAGCAAGTTTTATCAAGACAGATTTCTACTTGAAAGATAACTCTATTCAACAGATCATAACATATCAATTAATTCACCAAAAATCGTCACAAAAGCACACATGAGTTAGGTTTCCAGAACTAGTTTATTGTATTTTTATTCCACATAGTTTTCTCACAAAGACCAAAAACATTACAGTAAACTCACAGCAATCAAAATCGTGCGCAACAGAATTATATTTGTTATTCCCGTTAAATGGTAAATTCAATTAATGCAAGACCAACTGGGTTAGATTCCTAACTCAAAATTTTAACTTCCAGAATGGAACCAACCCATTTGGTCTTGTAGTTTATGAGATATGATAATTTCAAAACAGCAACAGCAGACCTCACAATTCAGACTTGCACTACAGTTTTGTAAAATAATAAAAGTTAACTTTTACACGCCCAAAAATTACAAATTTAGACTCTTTAGAAACTAGACTCAACCTAGTACACTGTAGTGTTAATAATTTCGACCAATTACCACATTAACATCCAGTTATAGTCGTCTAAACATCAATTTAGCAATCTGTCCAGTACCAGTTTACATCAAAACTCAACATAACAACAATCTATGAACCATAATCCATGCATATAACATTCTAGACACAAGATTTACCAACCATGCATATCAATTTTATGTTACACACATAGTTAGGGTTTTACTTGAAAGTTTAAAATCAAAGAACAAGTAATTAACAAGCAATTGTAACACAACTAGTTATCAATTCACTAGCAAATCATCATCAAACATGAAATCAAACCCTAACTCATCTTAATCATCAATTTCGAGAATTAGGGTTTTGATTAACCCATTCAATATTAAAATTAAACACATAGAATGCATAGAGTAGTTGTTAATTACCTTCCTAGCACCTTAATTCTTCAACAAAACTTGAAACAAGGTTGTATGTATGTGTGTGTGTGCTCACGGCTGCCAAAGGAGAGGGAGAGGGGGTGAAGGCCGATCGGTTATGGGGAGGGGGTAGGGGGTTAGGGTTTTGTTATTATTTAATATTAATAATGTTACACAATGGTCCCTCTACTTCTAGTTGTTCAGACTCTAGTGTAAAACAATAACTCTTGTCTCTTGTGTTTAATATTTCACATACATATCAAGTAACATATAGGTTAACACATAATTATCAAGTATATATCGTTTGATATTTGTCGTTTGTTCACCAATGGTTTGAGTCAACTCGTTTGCGTTTCGGTGCAATCCCGAAAGACTACATGTGTAGTGATTGTCGAGCGTCATTTAAAACCCTAGTTTAAATGTAATAAGATGTGCTTTATAGTTCTAGTGATCTTAAGTTTGAATTGACGGAGTTTGGATTAACGGAGTTAACCTGAAATTGACGAGTGTCACATCATTCCCATGTTGAAAGAATTTTTGTCCCGAAAATTTGAGTCAAGTCGCGATGGGTGTCTGAAAAAGCAAGAATTTTTTTTTCAGTTTGTCATATCATCCCCTAGTTGAAAGAAATTTCGTCCCGAAATTTAATTCATACCTCTGGTGATTTCTGACGGTTTGACGGTTTTCGCGGTTTTTGGTGTTTGGTCAACCCTTCAAAAATGTTAGGATACTTTTTCATCATTTGGTCCTCGCGTTCCCATGTGAACTCTGGTCCACGTCTCGAGTTCCAACGAACCTTAACGATTGGAATTTTGCTGTGCTTGAGTGTTTTGGTTTCCCAATCCATAACTTCGACTGGTTCTTCGATGAAGCGTAGCTGTTCATCAACTTGCAACTCGTCCAAAGGAACTGCTTGGGTTTCATCGGAAAGGAATTTCTTCAAATTGGATATATGGAATACATTGTGTATGCTACTGAGTTCTGTTGGTAAATCCAGTCGGTACGCTACCGGACCAATGCGCTCAGTTATCCGGTATGGGCCAACGTATCGTGGATTGAGTTCGTTTCGCTTTCCGAAGCGAACTACACCTTTCCAAGGTGAGACTTTGAGTAAAACTTGGTCGTCCACTTGGAATTCAAGAGGCTTTCGGCGCTTGTCAGCATAACTCTTTTGGCGATCTCGTGCGGCTGCCATGCGGTTTCGGATTTGGACAATCTTTTCAGAGGTTTCAAGTACTAATTCTGGACCAGTGATTTGGCTATACCCACCTCTGCCCAGCAGAGAGGTGATCGACACTTCCGTCCGTACAACGCTTCAAACGGCGCTGCTTTAATGCTTGCGTGGTAGCTGTTATTATACGAAAACTCTACCAAAGGCAAGTGAGGTTCCCAACTTTTTCCGAAATCCAACACGCATGCACGCAACATGTCCTCCAAGGTCTGAATGGTGCGCTCACTTTGCCCATCCGTCTGAGGATGGTATGCTATGCTCATATCAAGGCGGGTGCCTAGTGCACTCTGTAGTGACTTCCAGAAGTGCGAAGTGAAACGGGAATCTCGATCAGATATGATTGAGACAGGCACTCCGTGTCTAGACACTACTTCTTTCATATAGATGCGAGTCAGTCTTTCCATTTTGTCCGATTCCTTGATTGCTAAGAAGTGTGCAGACTTAGTCAACCGGTCAACGATCACCCAGATGGTATCGCATCCCGTCGGTGTTTTGGGTAATCCCGTGATGAAATCCTGGAAATGTGTTCCCATTTCCACGTTGGAAGTTCCGGTTGCTGTAGCAGACCAGATGGTTTCTGATATTCCACTTTGACTCTTGCATAAGTCAAGCATTTGCTCACGTAGGTGGCAATGTCGGCTTTCATGTTTGGCCACCAGTAAAGTGCCTTTAGGTCATGGTACATTTTATCCGAGCCAGGGTGGATGGAATATCGGGACATGTGTGATTCGTCCATTACTAGGGTTCTCAACTCTCCGTACCGAGGGACCCAAATCTGGTTTTAAATATCGGACTCCGTCCGATTTGGTTTCAAGTTGTTTGTTCATGCCCCGCATGAGTTTTGATGGGAGATTGTCGTCTTTCAAGGCTTCGAGTTGAGCATCACGAATCTAATCGGGTAAGTTGGCGTGAATCGTGAGTTGTAATGCTCGCACTCGTCTAGGTTTGTCGGTTTCTTTTTTGCTGAGAGCATTGGCCACTACATTGGCCTTGCCAGGGTGGTACTTGATGGCACAATCATAATCCTTAAGCAGCTCGACCCAACGACGCTGTCGCATGTTCAGCTCCTTCTGATCGTAGATATGTTGGAGACTCTTGTGTTCGGTGTAAATGGTAAACTTGGTACCGTACAAGTAATGCCTCCATATCTTAAGAGCAAACACCACAGCTCCGAGTTCCAGGTCATGGGTCGTGTAGTTCTTCTCATGGATCCGTAGTTGTCGAGAGGCATAGGCTATAACCTTCTCGGGTTGCATCAACACGCAACCGAGACCCTGTATCGATGCATCACAGTGCACTTCAAAGTTTTCCATTCCCTCGGTGAGGGCTAGGATATGGGCGCTACAGAGTTTGGTTTTTAACAGTTGGAAGGCAGATTCCTGCGCGTCACCCCAATTGTACTTAGTACCTTGTGAGTCAAAGTGGTGAGGGGTTGAGCAAGCTTTGAAAATCCCTCGATGAAACGTCGGTAGTAGCCAGCCAGTCCTAGGAATTGTCGCACCTCAGTCGGAGTCTTAGGTGCTTCCCAGTTTTTGATGGCCTCTACCTTGCCGGGATCGACATGGATTCCATTCTCATTGATCACATGTCCTAAGAGTGAACCTCGCGAAGCCAAAATTCGCATTTCGAGAGTTTAGCGTACAGTTGTTCCTTCTTCAGCAATTCTAACATCAACCTCAGGTGTTCTTCGTGGTCGGACTTGTTCTTGGAGTAGAAGAGGATATCATCAATAAAAACAATCACAAACTTGTCGATGTACGCCTTGCATACTCTGTTCATGAGATCCATGAATACGGCTGGTGCGTTGGTTAAGCCAAAAGGCATAACTGAAAACTCGTAGTGACCGTACCGAGTTCTGAAAGTCGTCTTTGAAATGACTTCTTCGCGCACTCTTATTTGATAGTAACCAGATCTCAGATCGATCTTCGAGTAGTAACTCGATCCTAGCAGCTGTTCGAAGAGATCATCAATTCGGGGTAAGGGATAACGGTTCTTAACCGTCACCTTGTTCAGTTCTCGGTAGTCGATGCACATGCGGAAAGTCCCGTCCTTCTTTCGAACAAATAAGACAGGAGCTCCCCATGGTGATGAGCTGGGTCGGATAAAACCTTTATCCAACAAATCTTGTAATTTAGTGGACAACTCTTGAAGCTCCGCTGGTGCGAGCCGATACGGGGCTCGTGCTATGGGTGCTACACCGGGGGCCAATTCGATTTGGAACTCGACTTGTCGAATAGGTGGGAGTCCAGGCAAATCCTCCGGGAAGACTTCCGGAAAATCTCGCACAATCGGTATGTCTTCGATTCGCTTCTCCTCCGCGGGTTTCTCCACAATATGGGCTAAAATTGCTGGATGACCCTTTCGTAAATATTTCTGCGCCTTCATGAGGGTGATGATGCTGGTGGTCATGCCGCTCTTCTCGCCCTGGATCGAAATGATTTCATCGGAAGGGGTAGTGATGTGGACTATCTTGTCGTGACATATAATCTCCGCTCGGTTCTCGGATAGCCAGTCCATGCCGACAACGACATCGAAACTACCCAGTGTAGAAGGTATGAGGTCGATATCAAAAGTATGACCCGACAGTTTCAACTTACATCCCGCAAGTACATGAATTGTTTCTATAGACTTACCGTCGGCTAATTCAACAGGAAACTTAGCATCTAATGGGGTTGGAGTTAAGTCTAAGAGTTTACTAAAGGCTTCCGATATAAAACTTCTATCAGCACCAGTGTCAAACAAAACAGAAGCAAAACAGTCGTTCACAGGAAACTTACCGGTAACCTCATTCGGATCGTTGCGGGCCTGGCCCGACCCAATGACGAAAGTTCTACCCTTACCACTGCTTCCTCCACTGTTGCTGCCTCCATTGTTCTCATTCTGCTTTAGTTTGGGGCAATCCTTCCTGAAATGACCCTCTTGACCACACTCGAAGCACCCTTTAGTCGCCGTAGGCTGTTTAGGAGCACCCTTTGCCGCTAGTTCTCCCCTACAGTCTTTGGCCCGATGACCCATTTTTCCGCATCTCAGACACTTGATACGGTCGCATGAGCCAGCATGGTGATAGTTGCACTTGTTGCATTTCTGATACTTCACAGCATAGCCACTCGAACCCTGCCCGCCACCGTTGTTGTTATTGTTGGAACCCTGATTATAGAAGTTCCGAGCGAGTTCAGGTTTACGGTAGTGTTGTTGCTGTGGGGGGTTCGATGATGAGGACCTGGTGTTGTTGAATTTCCTCTTTCCATTACCCGAGTTGTTGTTGTTGTTGTCAGTGATTGAGTTGTCTCGGGTTTTAGAGGTGGAACCTCTAGGTGGTAACGAACCTTGTGCCACTGCCTGGTCCGTCAGTTTGTGAGCTAATCGGATCGCTTGTTGAATTGTAGCCGGTTTGGAAGACGTCACCATACCCTGAATTTGTGGTACCAACCCATCGATATACATCTCGATTCTCTTACTCGGCGGGTCTACCATCCGTGGACACATTACTGCTAGCTCATGGGAACGGGTGGTGTAGGCTTCAATCTCGGAACCCACCATTTTCAACGACCAAAATTCAGATTCCAACTTCGTGATTTCCTCTCTAGGACAATACTCTTCCCGCATCATATTCTTGAACTCTTCCCAGTTCATAGCGTTTGCCAAATCCAACCCAAGAATTTGCACATTGGAGTTCCACCAAGTGAGGGCAGAATCCTCCAGTGTCCCAGCAGCGAACTTAACCCTGCTAGCGGGTGGACAGTTACACATCTCGAAAGCTGACTCTGCCTTCTCAGCCCAACGCAGGAAACCTATGGCTCCCTCAGTGCCCTTAAACGAGTTGGGCTTGCAATCCAGGTAGTTCTTGAAAGTATAGGCTCCGGCTGGGCCTTCGGCTTGATTCTGAACATGTGAAGCTAAAGCTGCAGCCGCATGGTTATTCAATAGGGTTTGGAGTTCTGCTGCGGTTAGGTTGATGTTACCGCAACCATGCCCAGCGTTTCTTCCAGCCATCTCCTAGAATCACAGCATAAAATGTTAGACATGAATTCTCGGTTTCATATGCAACACACCATACATGTAATAAAAGGTAGGTAAGAAAGAAAAAATAAAAGAAGCAAACATCACATCACATCACAACCATATAATAATCCAAATAATAATTCATGATTAAAACCATTGTATTCGCTACAAAGTATTTAAAACCAATCCTTAAAATCATAGAAAATAATAGTTTGGATGGAGACAACCCCTCCATCTAGGTGTTATC